>NC_043755.1:27787989-27912989 GCF_902148845.1 Salarias fasciatus | reverse complement strand
AACATTGCTGGATGTAATTCCCAGGGTGTAATTGCAGAGTGTGGCCTATCAGCTGACTGCTTTGCTCTTCTGTAATGGATTAAATATGATCTATTGTCGTTTGTCCAGCAGTTTTTGCTACTTCACCAGTTTGTGTTCACTGTAACACTGGACGAGAGAGAGCTGTTCAGCGTAAACATCCACAGTTCACAGAGCAGACTGGAGCTGCTGAAACAGCAGCGTATATTTATTTCAGTGCTCTGCATCAATAGTACTGCACACTGGGCCCTGGATCCAGCTGGAGCAGCAGTGGAAAACGTCTCTATGTGATACTTGATAGAACACCAGTATAGATGCTGAATCCGTTCCTGCATTATCTACAGCATGAACAAAGCTGCTGCCTTACCTCAGAACGGCTGTGTGCTTCATAACACAGGACAGCCGGTTGGAGGTGGAGTGGATGCTTCATCCTGCTGGAGGACATGGATGTTGACAGTGCTGCTCCTCCCTCCTCCACCCCTGGGCCCAGAGGAGGACTCCTGGTCCAGGAGTGACTCCTGTCCTCCAGTAGAAATGCTACACAAACCGTTCAGAAAACAACGGTAATGCTACATGGAATATGATGTCCAGCTGGGTGTGAAGCTAACTAGCTTAGCCGCATGCTAATGCTAACCAGTGAGTGCTCTGCGTGGCTACAAAGTTGTGGATAATTTCATGGTGACACTGCTGGTTGTACAGTTAAGACTTTTAAAACTTACCATCACCTCCACCTCAGCCGCCGTCCACCCCGCCTCCTCTGCTTCACTCGCTGGTCTATGATCAGAAATTCGGTCCATGGCATCAAAACACCTCCGGTTCTTCCTCAGGATCCCACTGCGGCTGTTGTGTTCCTCAGTTTCTTGCATTTTGCGCAGTGCTGACCGGGGTCTGGAGCTGACGGAGAGCAGCCGCTCTGAGACGACGTGAAGCAGCAGCTGCTCCTCCCGTGAAGACCCGTATTTGGTAGACTTTTTGGAAGGATTTGCGGAGTTCTTGCCAGTCGAACACAGATGGCTGGCTTCTTCGCGGGCTTGCTAGACTGGCAATTGTCACAGACCAATCAGCAGACACCTGTGTCGAAGTCCCCCCCTACCATATTCGGTGTGGCACGTTTGGTCACTTCTCGCAACCAGCAACCAAAACTGGTCACAGGTCGTCACCCTTATTGCATCGCCACGGCCAGTGGAAACGCACGCCTATCCGGCATGATCCCACCCGACCGGCCCTACTGGGGCCGTGGAAACGAGGCTTTGGAGGCTCCAGCTGTTTGAGACTCCAGCAGTCTGAAGGCTGGTTGAGGCTCCAGCTGTTTAAAGGCTGTTTGAAGGCCTGAATGGTTGAGTTTGTCCTAGGAAATGACAAAAAGACAACTGTGTATATCCCCATACTAAAAATGCTGCAAACATTGCTGAGCAATAGAGACATTCTGGAAAAGACCAAGTCCCATGATGCAACTTTGTCCGTGGAATACAAATCTTACAGAGATGGTTCCCACTTCAAAGACAGTGCTTTCTTGAATGAGGAAGTGTTCAGGATCACTCTTTACCTGTATATTGATGATTACGTCCAGAAACAGAACCGCCAAGTGTGTCGGTTCTGTTTGGCCAAGCGGGAGGAAATGCAGCACAAGGAAGTACGGGCAGGCCGTTTTCAACAAAGAACAAGAGAAAACCATGACAAACATGTGCAAGAGGTGTCACAGGATTCAACCAAAGCTCAAGAATATGGTTTGAAAAGAAGCTGTCAGTTTACTGAAAGCTTGCAAAGGGAAACAAACCTGGGAGGTTTTTATGGCCTTAAAGGGACTTAAAGGTGTAATACAACATTTTGATTTCCGGGTGGATCACCTAAATAATTGGTGGGTCTGTTTGTCAATCATTCTGACGAGCTGCTTTCGTAAGGCGGTTCTCCGTGCTTGCGCCCAATCAGCTTCTCCCTTTTGCGCATTCAGAGTGTTTATGTAGCCGGTGAGCTTCTGAGCTCGTACTTACCGATGGCGAGTCTGACATAATGAAACTGTAGCTGTTTCGGAAAAAAAAAGCTTTATTTATGAGCGAGGCGGATCGCAGAAACTGTACAGAGCCGTGCACGCCGGAGAAGAGGAGATCGCGCTCGTACACTTCCGCGTTTTCTGGGAGAAGCAGGAGAGCCGGGCGGATGGTCTGGCGCATGCGCGTTGTTCAAAAAGTGAGTAACAGACGTGGGGCTTCGTCTTTTCGAGAAAATGTTGTATTCCACCTTTAAGGCAAGATTTGTGAAAAACTACACATGCTTTTCCACTGTATTCAATGCTAACGGGTCGTGAAGCATTAAAAACCTAAAATAACAGGCCAATCCGCGTATCTGTCTGTTGCCTTATACAGGCTGTGTGCCAAATAATTTGTTGCTGTTCGGGGTCCGAATTTCCCGCGCAGTCGTGGGGATGTGACGTAAATTGACGCCGTATGCGCGCTGCCGAACAGGAAGAACATGGCCGCCGTGGACAAGGACTCAGACACTGCTGGGATCAGGGGCGGGAGGTGTTGCCAACTTGGTGACTTTCTCGCTAAATCTGGCGACTTTCCAAAGCCTCTTTTCGACTTTTTTTGTCAAAAGTAACTAGCGACAAATTTAGCGGCTTTTTCTGGTGCTCTGGAGACGTGACAGGACGTCTCCGCTGTCCTCAGCAAGCAGCGGTGCTGCGTGAGCCCCTCCCCCGTCCCAAAGCACTCACAGGCGGCCAGTCTCAGCAGCGCCCCCTGCTGAGTTGGGGCCGATTGGGTAAACGGCCCGGAGCTGCTCCACGGCGGCGACGGGAGAGCTCCAGCAGCCGCGGCCTGCTTCACGCGCCTCCGTGGTTATGCGGTGGGTCCCCGCGCGCTCCGCGGCCGGCACAGAGCGCGTCTCCGCCCGGGAGCGGAGATCCGGAGCTGCCGCGCCGCGGCTTGCTCCACGGAGGCGCCTGAAGCAGGCCGCGGCTTCCACGGGCCGAGTGGAGCTGCCCCACGGAGGCTGACGGGAGAGCTCCGGATCTCTGCTCCCGGGCGGAGACGCAGGGACCCGCCGCATAACCACGGAGGCGGAGAGGAGCTCCGCCACGGATTTAAAAATGAATCGTTAGATTAATCAATGCATAGAAGAACTATTTCCTGGATTAATCGATTACAAAAGTAATCGTTTAACGCAGCCCTATTATCAGCGTTATCTTGTGAGTCAAAAAAAATAAAAAATAAAAACATGACCGAAGCCGGGCAGGCACCCGAATAAATATTGGATATGCGTTTGATTCATGGAGGAACTTCAGCTGCATTTGGGAGTGAAAATGGATGCTTACAAAAATCACATAATATGCACTGTGGTCCTGCAGTAATCCGCGACGTAGTAAACAGCAGGAGCATCCCTGGTGCAGCGCTGTGAAGCCGGACATTCTGTAAAATGTTTGTGCGCGCTCCCGTGCCGCCTTGGCTGGTGGCTGCAGTTCCCCGCAGCGCCTATCGCGGCAGCACTGAGGTAAATTTTGAAAAGTTGCCTTAAGTCCCTTTAAAGTAAGTGAATTGTCAGTGTCCACAGGCTTTACAGAGGAATCCTTGTGCTTTCTTGATAGTAAAATCTCTGAGCATAGAGATTTGTTTCAGGACGTTTTCCCAGGTGAAAAGCTACGACCAAAGCACTATTACATTGAGCACTACCCTCAGCTTATTTGAACCTGTGGTCCTATATCTGATGTTTGGACGATGCGTTTTGAAGGGAAACACAAGTTCTGCAAAAAAGCTGTGCATGACTCTCACAACTTAAAGAACGTACCCCTTACTTTAGCTGACAGACATCAGAAAATGAAGGCCTTCCATTTAGCTGCTTCATCTGTTTTTAAGCCTCACAAACTGAAGTCAATGTGCAGAACTGGCTCAATCAAAGGACCAACCGACTGAACACAGTACTTGTGGCATCTTCTGTCTGTTTTACGGCGTTGGGTTGTTGGATCCTGCTCAGGGCTTCCAGATTTCAGACAAATCACAAAGATTATCGTCAACAACACAGACGTAGCATCTGTCTGCAGATTGATGACCTCTTGGTACGATGACCATCTTAGAGCGTACGATCTCTGTAGCGGCCATTTTCCCAACTTCTCAGTCACCCAGTTGTCTGAATTGAATGATGCTTTTCCTCTGTCACTTTACAGAGTTCATGGCAAACAGCTTGTTTCACTCAAACGATACATACTGTGCTGAGTGGATTCAGCACCGAATTGTTGCCTCCTGAGTTGATTTTCTCTCTTCTTTTTATTTATTTTTTTTATTTTTACAGGAAGTGATATTGAAATGGAGCAAGATTGATGCTGTGAGCTGTCATAGATGCTGACAATATACAGAAGCTAATCTTAAATGAGAGACCGGATTCCATCGAGGAACTAAAGACAGAGCTGAGGGATAAACTGTCACTGCAGTATGACTTCAGATTACAATGTGAAGATCCAGACTTCAGCAATGCGCTCTGCAATTTAACTCGAATGACGGATTTGCCTGAAAGAGCTGCTGTGAAAGTGATCCCGCTTGTGACTCTTGACTTGACAGCCGTCTTCACCCACTGAGGGGTCAGACTGCAGCACAGTGGACACAGAGATCTTGTCACCTGGCGGATCAACATCTTCATTAAGAAAACAGTGGCCCGAGTTCTTCGAAATACCTTATTTCTCAGTGGATGTAGCGTACAGACTGAGACAGGCAGATCTTTTAACATGAGAGATCGCGTCCCATTCACTCCGTCACGAGATATGAATCATGACATACTTGAGAAGCTTGCTGAAACGATGTACAGTTTCAAGGCTTACCCTGACGATGACGACTTCAGCAGTGTTGAAAAATCAGTGATTAGCAAGAACCCCAGCCCCACCGAACCTGGTCCCCAGCCAGGATGGTATGGCTGGAAGAACAGCCTGAAATTCAAGATGGCTAACATTCGCACAAAACTGCAGGAAGCAGGATGTGACGATGTAATGATCAGCAGGGGTAAACAGAGTAAAAGCAATCCAGATGGACAATCACCCAGCAGGAATATCAGGTGGCCAAGCAGAGGTGAAGCCTCGTCCCTCTGCGTAACTTACCTGACAGACATGATGAAAGCAGCCTTGAAAATGCCAAAAATCAAGAAAAGACACCCCAATGCCACTCTCATCTCGAAAATGATGGATGAAACATTCTCACTGTGCAGAAGGGAGATGGTGATACAGGAGCCGGCTGTGCAGAGCATGATGGAGCGGTGGCCAGCACTTTTCACACAGAGACAGCTATGCTACTTGTTTGTTTTGCCTTCCTCCATAAAGACTAATAACCTTGCCAGCAAGCTGAATTCTCACGGCATTTGTTCACACACACCACGAGAATCCATCTTGTACTGCTCGCGCTTATGCGCTCGGGCTCGGTTTGTTTTCCGTGGGACCAATCACGCATCATTTAGGGTGGGACATGAAGCTTTGCCGAAAGCAGGAAGCTAATGCTAATAATATTAGCATTATTAGCAAAAACAGTGAATGTAAACGACCCTAAACGTTGCGTGATTGGACCGCAGGACAAAAATTCAAGCCCGAGCGCCTGAGCGCGAGCGGTGCAGGATGGATTCTCGTGGTGTGTGTGAACAAATACCCCGAGAATTCAGCTTGCTGGCAAGATTAAACTGACAGCCGATTTCTGCTAATCCGTCCGCCACGCATTTGTCATTGGTCAAGCGGGGTTTTTCAAAAGTTAGCACAGTGTTCGTCAGTACGCCCTTAATGCGCAGATTTTCGCCACATAAATGGCAAAAATCACTCGATATCTTGTCACGAATCTCACTCTCTCTCCACTGTGATTGTTGATATTCACTTGCAGGGCGCATGCTGGCGACATCATTTTTTTCTTTGCAGTGATTGGCTGAAATCAAACATGGTTAGGCGGGCGCACGGTGTCCTTCCATCCAATGAATGCGAAGAGTTCTACAGCAAGTCCCTCCTTCCCCGAACGGATTTGCCGAGTGAAATCCCAGATTGACGTGAAGAAATTCCTTGCTGCTCATGTCAATAGGGCTTCTGCCAGGTTAAAAGACTAACAGATTTAGTGGAATATTAAAACATTTTGCTCATTAAAAAAAGCTCTTGCAATACATAAAAATCAGTTAACAACTTCAGAAGCTGTTTATGCAAAAATTTTATCTGTTTGAAAAAAAAAACTGATGGTTTATTTACCACAAGGCAAATGGAAAAATGTAAGGAAAGTCCCAATATTACGTTGCTGTTGTTTTACAATCTGTTTTTCAGTTGATTTATACTTGAGATTGAAGAAAATATGTTAATGTTTAAAAGTTATAATATATAATACATAATTTTACAAGAAAATGGCAGAATAATACAGAAGTATTCAGAGGTTTGAAATGATGCTGAAAAAATGCATTACGAGGAAAAGTCAGAAAAAAAATCAAGTATTAGGAGAAAACATACTTTATTGTGGGGAAAAATAGAAAATTGTGGGAAAATGTCTGGATTATATCTGACAAAGTTTGAAAAACAGGAAAATAAAGATGAAAAAAGAAATAGTCTGGGTATAAAGATGAAACCTTTATGTTTTCTACAGTTAGTTAATATGTTGAAAATAAATCTGTTAAAAGTTCAGAAGAACTATGAGAAAAGCCATGATACAAGAAAAAACATTTGAACAGTAGTTTTTTTCAGTTGATATTAAAAAAACCTATTAGGATATTATATGTCAAACCGAAAGATTTATGGCCCCCAATAAACCCCTCACCTCGCCATTTGTCCACCATTTGTCCATTGTTTGTCCACCGCGCATTTGTTCACCCCCCCCCAGACTTTCTTCCTTCTGAGGTCTTTTGAAGTTTTTACGATGTGTTAGGTGTTGACACATCTGAAGGGATGAGTAGGAGCAAGACAGACAGTTAGAGGGGGGTGAATTTATATTGTACTTAGAGATGGCGGAGAAGCGTGTCATGAAGACACAGCCAGAATCTCTCATCAGCGAAACTCCTGTCACAATTTTTAATGAATTTTCAATGTTGGGCACTACGCCGAAAAAGAGCGTTATATACCTTTACCGGACTCAGATGCCCCCGGAAGAATCGTTACATGAGGAATGGTGTCTGTCCTCCTACGGCGTCGGAGGTAGCTGGGGATTTTTCTTCAGATATGACATTGGCGAACTCTGTCTTTATCAGTTGGACGGCAATGAGAAATTTGGGCCTTTATCATCTCAGACAACTGTCTCATCGAACGACTGGGGTGTTTTGACGATGCTGCTTGACAGGTGTCACAGCTGGTGCACGAGGGATGAAGATTCAGGAGACTGTGTCCACTTAACAGTCTCCTGATTCACAGATTGATCAGCATAACATGAGATTCTGTGCTGTATGGCAGACTAAAACAGTGGCGTGCGGTCGGTGGTTTTTCCGTGCGAGCATGCAATTGACAAACGACGAACGGCCGACAGATAGTTTTGTTTTGGAAACCTTTAACAGCGAGTGCGGAGTATACAGAAAGATTCTTGACTTACCAATGGTAGAGAAGATGAAAGAAAATGGTGGAAAAATAACCACTCTGTTTCACAACTCGCGTGATTGGAGAGACGTGGTTAGCGTGAGAAGAACACTTACGTTTTAAACCACGCCTTCTGCCTCGTACATGTCGTCGAGGACTATTTATTGAGAGGTGGGAGAAGTTGTGGCGTCAGTACATCTGTTATTTTTTTCTTCCTCGACATATAAAAAGGAGCTCTCTCTCGACTTCAGCCATGCAGAAGTACAGCAATAGGAGATTTTCTGCCGGGTTCAAGCATCCTCATCTGGGGTACCCTGAGCTGCTGAGTGAGGACTCTCTGCCTTTATTTTCTGAAACCCTCAGCCAAGAAGAAGACTTTTATGCGTTTTCTCCATCATTGTTATCATGCTCTCAGGACCCGAATATTTCTGCATACGGACCATCCTCTGTCCTGAACGAGGATGAGCTGACGTGCGACTGTCATGCCCTCAGCCACGAGGAAGCTGTTTCATCATCATCATCTTCGTTGTCTCCCTGTTCTCACCCGACAACCGGCTTCAACAACGAGGAACTGGCCTGCAATTGTGATTTTGAAACTCTTCATCAGCGCAGTCTGGTGCAGGCGGGCAAGGCCGCTCCTGTGCAAGTGGAGGAGGGGGAGGAGGAGGAGGCTGCCCCGGTCTTGGTCAAACCCGGGGGAGGTGCAGGGCCTCCATCGCCAAGTGCTGGAGAATCTGGAGAGGATGATGTCGACGGCTGGATCTCAGCCGGTCTGATCGGTACTGTGAAACTGGGTTTGCTTCACCTGCTGAACCTGGTGATAGGCAGATACCAGAAGGAGACCTGTTACGGGTGCAGAACCAATCACCCCAGTCAGAAGCATCATCCATGTCTGGATGTTGAGACGGATGGATATTTTTCAGAGCATTACGATCGCTTGATGGCCAGACTTTTCACACCCAAGCTGATCCCATCCATACAAAACTGTTGATTCTCAGGAAAATCCATTCCGACGGGGAGAGAATCAGAACCATCGTGGAAACCCTGCTCTTTGAGCTGAAATCTGTTCGGAGAGTGGCAGAGCTGATCTGCGACTTTTACGACTCTGATCTCGGACAGTCCGTGATCACTGATCAACTCTCTGCTGTGAGTGACTGCTGGAAGAGTGAGTGAGTGAAAAACAAGAAGAAGAAGAAGGAGGAGGAGGAAAGATGGGGAATTTGTTAAGTCAAACTATAGAGCCAGATGATGTTATTTCTCAGTTGAAGAGACTTCTAACCAATGTTATCTGTAAGAGAGTTCTGGGTTGCACATACAGTATGATTACTGATGCTGAAATTCAACGCATGGAAAAAATTCATGCTCAAGTCCGGTCGTGTCGGGGAGATGCAGCATGGTGGGTTATGGTGCAAAACACTATAACGTGTGCTTCCGAATCCAGTCTGTCCTCTGTATTTGAGAAAATTGTACACGAATTGTCTAAAGATTCTCTTTCTACAACTAAGTACCACATAATATCTTTGTACACGCTGTTTGTCGATGCCGTCTCACTCTCGATTCAATGCGGGCTCGGTCTCAGTCCTTCGGATGAAGTGGACAGACTTCATTCTGCTTTGCAGATGAATTTGGATTGTTCTATTCTGCGTAATGTGTTAGTGATGATAAAGCCGTATTATTACTAGTCAGTAGCGATTGATTTCACTCTTGTAGAAGTATTTCTGATTAAACTATGCCTCGAATAATAAAAAAACTGTTGAAGTCTCCCCCCTCCGTCTGTCTGACTGCTTGATCATTTAAGACCCTACTGTAAGGGTGTGAGTGTTTGAAGCTCACTACAGCTGCAGATTCTGGATAGAAAACAAGACCTCACCATACAGAGATGCATAGGGTGTGCTTGATTTAAGGAAGTAGAAGGAAGTCACATCCAAGTGAGATGTATGGGTGTGAGGATGGGAGCGGGGTGGGTTCTGATCTGAGGAAGTCAGGCATCCTCCGTAGGTGAAGAAAGTAGTGGAGAATATAAGGAAGAAAAAGAAGGGATCATAAAAACGGGGGTAATTTAGTTCAACAGGTCTACTTCAAAGCTTTTATCAGATAGCATACGAACAGGGGACGTCTGAGAGTCGATTGTGGGAACAGCATAGGAAGTTGTCTTATGAACAGGGTCACTCTGATAGAAATAAAAAATAGAGTTTAAATAGTTTCAGATACAATATTTATATGCTATTCTTAGAAGAAAATTGATTGTGAGCAGGTCAAAACTTTTCTCAGAAACAAACTGATACCTTTGTCTGAAGGACAAAAATAAGATCTTTAAGCTCTTGTCTTCTATTTTTTTTTTTTTTTTTTCACTATTTCAACAGTCACATTCAGGAAGACGTCACAAAGTACCACAGGCCCATAAAAAAAAAAAAAAAAAATCTTTTATTCCTCCTGAACAAAAGAAAATAAGACAGAGAGTACCACATATTTATTTCATCAGCTATTGTTCCCTCAACATCTCTTCACCCGTGAGCATGCGTCTTAGCATGTTTGTGTATTTTATCGGTGGATCCTATCAAAGAAGAATTTCTATCACCACCATGGACACACAATAAGTCTATCTTTCTTCTATCTTCTATTGTTTGATCCGTGATCAGTTTCTCACAAAGAGTAAATCCGGTCTAATCTTAATTCGTATGAGTCTGATCAAATGTTAAAAGGTGAGTTTAAAACAACAAGAGTTCAAAAACAGCTATCAGATCGAGAAGAAGAAGAAGAAAAAAGATTTGATAAACTGTGAAAATGCTATGGTTAGTGTTCTTGTGTTTAATTAATTAGGGGGAAAAAATGGTTTAAAGAATCTTTGGGCTTCTCTTCACACCCTCACACTTCCCCCTCAGAAAGAATATTCACTTCCTCTGTGACCCAACCTCTCTCCAACACCTCATGCCGATCCTGTGATCTTATTGGAAGGATCAAAAGTCATAAAAACCATCAAAAAACAAATGCAAAATAGCTAGCTAGCTCGGATATAAGTGACAGTCAGTCACTTCAGCTTGCAACAGGCAGAGCGAGGAAGGAGAGAGAAGAAGAAGATCACTTCTTGAGAAAAAAAAAACAAACACCCCGTCAACAACACCGCAAGATGGCCGGTAGGACGAATGGACTGGAAAATTATTTTCTCTTTGAAAAAGTGTGAGAGTGAGAAAACAAAGTGCATTTTAATATATTTTTCTAGACAAGACTAATTTCTTCAGTGAATCATCATCATCCACTGAGCCGACGACCCATTCTTGATGTAAGTACCATAGTTTTTTAAATTTCATGTTATTTGAACAGACAAAACAGATTTGTTTTTTTTAAACAAGTTTTTACCCCTGTTTAACTAAGTGGGTTTTTTTTTTAAAGTTGAAGAAGAAGAGGAAGACTTTAACCTGACCCGGGATGATTTTGGTAAATTGTTAAATCAATAACAATATTTAATTGAGAATAACGGGATCTAACGAGGTTTGTTTTGTTTTGTTTTTACGATTGACAGATGAGCTGGACAGGCTCGATAATCAGACTCGGAATCTGACCTCAACGGCCAGTGAAGCCCCAGGACCTTCAAACACTGCCTGTCAGAATCTGCCAAGAAATAGGTCAATTATCACGGATTCTCTAAAAGAGTTATCCTCTCTCCGAACCAGGGGTAATTTTTATTTATTTATTTTTTAATCTTCAGAGATCTCAAGACATTATGGAGGTCTCACTAGCTCTGTTTTATTCAAATTTTCAGTTTTTCCTCCGAATGGAGAAGACACTCCGGGGACTTCCGGTTCTGCATTAAGAGCTCGTTGCTCCCCGGGTAGGTTTTCCTGATCTGATTCATATCTGGTTGTACATTTGAGTATGTTATTTTTTTTTAAAAAAAAGTAATTATTTGATATCTTTTAGGTCTGAGCCGGTTTGACGATATCGATCATACTCAAGTCTCGGGAGACCTCAACAACCTTTGTACTCCCGGTAAGTCTTTTTTTTAAGTTTATTAAGTTTATTTAAAATAAAAATAAAACTTCTGACGATCGTCTTCATATTAAAGTTCTCCTGTTTGCACCTGGTCGAGTAGAAACCGCTGTCAATACAAGCGAGGTGGTCGATCTCACTGGTAAGATTTATTTATTTATTTTTTTAAATATTGATGTAGGGATAAAATAATAATGTCATGCATGTATGTAACCTTGTCTTAAATTATTCCTGTATTTTTAAGGGCCTTCGCAGACCGATCCTCCTACTACAATCCAGGAGCTCAGAGGCATGTATTTTTCTTTCTATATTCTTTGTTTATTTATTTATTTACTCAATCTTAAATGATCCCTTTATCAATTTTATTTATTTATTTATTTATTTATTCAGCTCTCGTTCCAAGAACACCATCTCCACCGATCGCTGATCACGACCCCGAAACTGTGTCTGAGCCTGAGGCTGATCCTGGACATGACAGCGAGACTGATGATGATCTGAGGGGTAGGTTTTACGATTGAGAGGTGGAGAAAAAAAGTTTATATTTATAGCATGTATGTATGTATTCATTTTTTTTTCTTTTCATTTATAGGACCAGCGGAGGTACCACCACCACCTCAGGATGGTGCGGACATCCACTATGTGAATGGTAAGTACTTTATTTTGTTCTCACTAAGTGTTCTGTACATAATTGGAAAATATATATCCAATACGTGACTTTTTCCTCTATCCTCATTTTTTTTTTTTTTTTTTTTAGATTTTTTTGTTCGAGATACGGACTTGGGAGAAGACCGCACTCTTCTCGGCATCGTTAGAAATGCTGCATTCGACACGGCGCTTCGGAAGGCCAAAGCAGTTGCTGCTGACGTTCTGAACTGGAGCTTCATGCGCGGTGGGATAGCATCTCTTCAGTACGGTGATCTGCAACGGCTCATGGATGAGCGCTTAGAGCAAGCCTGGTCCCGTTAAAAAAAGAAATAAAACATCCTAAAGCAGTAAAGCATGACATTTCAAAATAAATGAATGAAAATCCCCGAGCAGTGTCATTTCAGAAAAAATTAAAACCCCATGGCTCGCATTTTAGACTTAAACTTCCTGTTAGAGTGCTTGGTTCGAGATCCTGAAACATTCATAATAAACAATGTGAATTTATCACCGAGTGCATTTCAATCTGGGTCTGGTTACCATTCCGATTTGTCAGCATCATACCCCAGTGTCAGTCATGAACCTCCTCCTCCCCCTCCTCTTCCTCCCCCTCCTCTTCCTCCTCCTCCTCCTCCTCCTCCTCCTCCTCCTCTTCCTCCTCCTCCTCCTGCTCCTCCTCCTCCTGCTCCTCCTCCTCCTCCTCTTCCTCCTCCTCCTCTTCCTCCTCCTCTTCCTCCTCCTCCTCCTGCTCCTCCTCCTCCTCCTCCTCCTCCTCTTCCTCCTCCTCCTCCTCTTCCTCCTCCTCCTCCTCCTCCTCCTCCTCCTCTTCCTCTTCCTCCTCCTCCTCTTCCTCCTCCCCCTCCTCCACCCAGTCTACCCCACTCAGAACCATCTTGCTCCAATTCAGATTTGCAAAATGATGCTTCAGCATCAAGAATTTTGCGTGATTGATTTAAAGGAATACTCCACCCAAAAAACGATTTGGCCTCATTTTCTACTCACCCTCATGCTGAGAAACACTCTGGAGCACTTTTTTGACATTTCAAATGCAGTTATAGATGTTTGGGGATTTTCGTTGTCAACAAACAGGGACCGACAGAAAAAACGGTCCATAAAGTCCACAAAATGTGCCCATTTTCCTTCATACTGCTCGTCCGCTGTAATCCAAGTGTCCTGAGCGCGTAACGTCCATAATTAATTCTTAACGAGGTCATTTAGTACATTTTAAAAGCCCAAACAGTGCGCTCTCGTACAGCTCAGGTGCATGTCTGCGCGCGCAGCCTGAACTACGGAAGCTGCAGCAGACCAAGCAACACGCTTGCGCGCTTTCAGCGACTACTTTTCTAAATTGCAAGCGAAGAAGAAGAAGTTCCGCTGTTTATATTCTGCTGTGAGTGACCGAGCTGTGGACAATCACAAAAGTGATTGGCTGCTGTTTTAAAGCTTTGATTTCGGTGTCCTGCTGAAAGGGCTGATATGCCGAAAGCAATGGGGTTTGAGGATCAGTCGAAAGGCTTTTTCCCTCACAAGTTCAGCTCCGCAGGGAGGTTGAAATACACAGGACCGTACCCCCCACCTGCTGATTATGGTTTCGAGCGTATGTCGTGCCCCGAACAGGTGAAATTTCAGGAGTGGTATGATTCGGTCTCTCGCGGTGTATTCAACTTTGAGAAGGAAGCTTTGTTTTACTGCAAAAACGATGTCCAGATTCTCTTTGAAGGGTGCGTTAGATTCAGAAATCAGTTTCTGAATGAAACAAAAATTGACCCATTCAGCCGGATAACTATATCCTCAGCCTGTATGAAAGTTTTTCTCACAAACTTTCTACGCCCTCGCACACTCGCCATTCCTCCTCCTGATGATTACCATCGTCAGGTCAAAAGTTACTCTCACGCTTCTATCCAGTGGTTGGAATATGTGTCACACAGCCAGGGTGTTTTCATCCAGCATGCTCTAAACAGAGGCAAGAAGCAAATAGGTCCTTACTTTGTTGATGGGTTTGCAAAGATCGATGATGTGGATTGTGTTTTTGAGTTCCAGGGGTGTTTTTTCCACGGTTGTCCAATTTGTTTTCAGCCACATGAAACATGCCCTCTGACTGGGAAGCCCTTTGAAGAGCTGTACGCAGCTTCAGAGGAAAAATTACATCGGCTGAGATCTGTCTACGGTCTACAGACCAGTGTGATTTGGGAACACGAGTGGCTGGAGATGAAAAAATCAGATCCGAGAGTAGGCGAGTTTCTGAAGGAATTTGACCCTCCTGAACCTCTCTCGCCCAGACAGGCTCTGTACGGAGGCCGTACGAGTGCGCTGCGGTACACAGCGGGTGCTGGCGAATCTGTGCATTACGTGGATGTAACTTCATTATTTCTGTATGTAAACAGCAGTTGCGCTTTTCCTTTGGACCATCCCACCATCATTCATAAAGATTTTGACGACCCTCAAAACTACTTTGGGTTAATTAGGGCCGTCGTCAACCCCCCGCGAGGTCTCTTTCACCCGGTGTTACCTTACAAATCTTCCAAAGGTAAACTGTTGTTCACTCTCTGTCGCACCTGTGCTGAGATAAATAACCAGATGACCTTATGCGATCATGATGAAAACGCCCGTGCATTGACAGGGGTGTGGGTCACTCCTGAATTCAACAAAGCTCTGGAGCTCGGGTACAAAGTTGCAAAAATCATCGAAGTTTGGCACTTTAGCGAGTGTAGCGACTCTGTTTTTGTAGGATACGTTCACACTTTTCTGAAGGGGAAACAGGAAGCGTCAGGCTACCCGGCAGATGCGGTGGATCAGGAAAGCAGGGACAGATACATACAGCAGTACAAACTGGAACAAGGCATTCAGCTCGATGCGGACAGAATCCGGTTTAACCCGGCACTGTAGAGTCTCAGGGTCTAATAACAGTCTGGGGGTCTGTAGTGTCTCAGGGTCAAAAAACAGTCAGGAGGTCTGTAGAGTCCAACAGTCTAATAACAGTCTGGAGGTCTGTAGAGTCCTACAGTCTAATAACAGTCTGGAGGTCTGTAGAGTCTGAGGGTCTAATAACAGTCTGGGGGTCTGTACAGTCCTACAGTCTAATAACAGTCTGGAGGTCTGTAGAATCTCAGGGCCTCATAACGGTCAGGGGTTCTGTAGAGTCTCAGGGTCTAATAACAGTCTGGAGGTCTGTAGAGTCTCAGGGTCCAATAACAGTCTGGAGGTCTGTAGAGTCTGAGGGTCTAATAACAGTCTGGAGGTCTGTAGAGTCTGAGGGTCTAATAACAGTCTGGAGGTCTGTAGAGTCTCAGGGTCAAAAAACAGTCTGGAGGTCTGTAGAGTCTCAGGGTCAAAAAACAGTCTGGAGGTCTGTAGTGTCTCAGGGTCAAAAAACAGTCTGGAGGTCTGTAGAGTCCAACAGTCTAATAACAGTCTGGAGGTCTGTAGAGTCTGAGGGTCTAATAACAGTCTGGGGGTCTGTACAGTCCTACAGTCTAATAACAGTCTGGAGGTCTGTAGAATCTCAGGGCCTCATAACGGTCAGGGGTTCTGTAGAGTCTCAGGGTCTAATAACAGTCTGGAGGCCTGTAGAGTCTCAGGGTCTAGTAACAGTCTGGAAGTCTGTAGAGTCTCAGGGTCTAATAACGGTCTGGAGGTCTGTAGAGTCCTAGGGCCCTAACTTGGTAGACTCCGCCGAATCCGCCCGCTGTCAGCGGAGCGCAAAGTGCGCCGTCAGCGGATAAAGTCAACGGGGCGTGTCCAGAAAATTGTCCTAATTTCGTGAACCAGGCGCAGTCACGCCTCCATCCCGCCCACCTGCGCAGGTGGCGCAAGAGAGAGGAGAGAAAGTGGGTTTAACCCAGCTGAGTGCAATTTGACCAATCAAATGAACACCTCTCCTTTTTTTCAAATGCACTGCAGCGAAGGACACTGCTACATTAACATGATGAAATACATTTTATTTCCTGGCCTCAATACTAAACCATAGTGAAGCAACAATGTATATGACTGCATTTTGAAATAAATAATCTCTTGTAGAGCTTGGGGAGCCAGACAAATGAAATAAAAATGCAGACACCCTGCATTTAGAGGCTACATACAGACTTTGTAGGGAAAGAGAAAATCTGTTTTTATTTGTGTGCATCATAACTCTTAAAGATACTGTAACCAAGGGAGGGATCAATTTTTATGCCAAGGACACACAGATTAGACCTGGCTTACAATTAGGACAAACAGCAGACAGTGGTTTACAATGAATTTATTAATTTATTTACAATAATAAAACTATTTCTTTTATTTCCACAAGAACGCTAAAACCAACAATGAATAGCTCACACCATAAAGTTAATTAGGAAATACAAAAGAAACTCAAGTTAGTAACGCAAACTAGTAAATCAAATTAATACACAACTCAAATTAACCAAACCAAAGTTAGTAACAAAATCCAAAGGGTCAACAAACCAAAACTGTAAATCCTAAATACTTAAGTGCCAAGTGCTGTGCGTTCATTAAAAGTGGCTTGTGCGTCTATGAGGCATGAGATGCGGGGTCAAGTGCTTTCTAATTGACTATTAAAACATACAATATTTCGTTTATTAAATTCTTAACCAAGAAGTGAGCATAATAGAGCTGCAGTGGCTATTCCCTTTTCCTCAGCCCCAGCTACTCAGTAGGCAACAAAAACTTAAGTCTGTCTGCAAAAAAAACAATGCATATTAACCCACAAATCACAGCCAGCTTAGTGTGTACAGCCCGGGCTCCCCATTTACCTCTTAAGTCCGCATCAGAGCCCGCATCTCTGCCGAGGACTTGGCCCCAGCACACAACAACTTCAATGCCTTAAGACCCCGAGCACAGCCACGCGACTTCCCCAGCACTTCTCCCGTTTGTCGCACACCTACACCTAATAACTAATCAGGGAAGGGAAGACGCTGCCTGCATGTGGTGCGTTCACAGACCGGCAAGTGTGTGGGAATTTTCTCAAATACCAAGCCACCCGGTCACAATACATTTGGGAAAGCACAAAGAATTACAGGTGTCTGCGCGCCTATCACTCAGCGCAGTTGCACAGCGGAGCTGGGTGAGTTTAGGACTGCTGGTTCTGCTGTCATCCAGATCAATGTCCTCTGAAATGATTCCCTATAATTCCTATCACACACATGGCATTCCGGCCATCCCAGACGAAGGATAATCATTTATGAGAGAATGGTGGCGACATCTGCTATCTGTTCCGTCCTCCGCTCTGCTTCACGTGTTGCCAGCATTCTTACCCCCCTCCAAAGGCCGCTATGGTCAGCCAGACTGTCATACATATGCAGTGTTTTTGCGCAGGAGCACACCAACAGGTTGCTTTTCTGTAATCTAAAGCATTAGAAATTAAGGTAAAGAAACAAAATATTAAATCAAGAGGATCAGCAAAACTTCTGCCTTATATCTGCTTTATTAATGCCTCAAATCAAGTTTTAAAATGTATTGAACTTTTTACAGTGCGCATTTGCGCAGCGTACCTCTCACTCACACTCCATTATTATTAATAATAATAATAATTTTACACCATTTTATGTTATTATTATTTAGTTGTAAACTGACAGCAGCCTACAGTAATTCTCTACCTGGAGGTGACGCGTGAGCACTTCCATGTGCCACTGCAGGTTCTGCTGGACTGTACAGCAGCTGGAGGTCGGTCGGGTATTTTTGGGGCAGCAGCATTATATTTGTTTCGCTGTTTGGCCCGCAGCTGTTCTGACTCTGATTCAGAACGTTCCTCTTCTTCACTCCAGTCAAGATCGCTGATGTCCGACACGTCTCCTCCATCCGATTCCCCCTCACTGACCTCCTGTATCATTGCTAAAGCTTCTTCCACCTTATATCTCTTATTTATGCCTGTTTTTACTATCTTTCTTTTGGGATTTGCTTGATATTTTTGGCCATCTGTCTGATTGTCTGCAGTCAGAGCTAGCCCCCTGTTCAGATGCGCATGAACCAAAACAAATCAATCACAGAAGAAATAAAAAGCCCCGTGAAGTGCATCTTTTTAATCAGTCTAATAATAATAATAATAATAATAATAATAATAACAATAATAATAATAATAATAAATAAATTATAAGTCTCACAGACCGCTGTTGGCATTTGGAGATATAAATGCTTTGTAATATTATGTGTGTCATTGTTAGGACCTTATTTGCTTCAGAAAAACATAAAAAGACACATATTTAGGAAAAGTCAAAGAATTAGAGGACAGGGGAATTATTTTTAACAAATTTATTTGAATTCTAAAAACCCAAATGGTCTGTCAGATCGTCTTGGATGTTCTAGTGCTAAAGAAGATAATAAAAACAATTATGTGGTTCATGAGTGATTTTGAGTATCTTTCATGACGCTGACAAGCTGAAACCCTGCCTCTGAGGTTTTCTCAGACAAATTATCATCAGATCCTCCTCCCCAGCCTGCTCACACCTTCTGCAATAAACTCTCACTGCCCAGCTGATTCTGTCGAGCCCTCCCCCTGGTGCGCCGCCATGCCCATCTCGGCGCAAGTGCAGCAGACCGGTCAGAAACCCTCTTCTGCGCCTGTCGAAAATAGGAATGCGCTGCCTCCGCCTCTGATCATCGCCAAGTTGCGCCGTCAAATTAGAGCCTCTACAGTCTAATACCAGTCTGGAGGTCTGTAGAGTCTCAGGGTCTAATAACAGTCTGGAGGTCTGTAGAGTCTCAGGGTCTAATACCAGTCTGGTGGTCTGTAGAGTCTCAGGGTCTAAAAACAGTCTGGAGGTCTTCAGAGTCCCAGAGTCTAATATCAGTCTGGAGGTCTGTAGAGTCTCAGGGTCTAATAACAGTCTGGAGGTCTGTAGAGTCCTAAAGTCTCTTAACAGTCTGGAGGTCTGTAGAGTCTCAGGGTCTAAAAACAGTCTCAGCGTCTATAGAGTCTCAGGGTCTAAAAAGAGTCTGGAGGTCTGTAGAGTCTCAGGGTCTAATAACGGTCTGGAGGTCTGTAGAGTCTCAGGGTCTAATAACTGTCTGGAGGTCTGTAGAGTCCATCCATCCATCCATCCATTTTCTACCGCTTATCCGGGGCCGGGTTACGGGGGCAGCAGTCTCAGCAGGGATGCCCAGACTTCCCTGTCCCCAGACTCTTCCTCCAGCTCCTCTGGGAGGATCCCAAGGCGTTCCCAGGCCAGCCGAGAGACATAGTCTCTCCAGCGTGTCCTGGGTCTTCCCCGGGGTCTCCTCCCAGTGGGACATGCCCGGAACACCTCCCTAGGGAGGCGTCCAGGAGGCATCCTAAACAGATGTCCGAGCCACCTCAGCTGGTTCCTCTCGATGTGGAGGAGTAGCGGCTCTACTCCGAGCTCCTCCCTGGTGACTGAGCTCCTCACCCTATCTCTAAGGGAGCGCCCAGCCACCCTACGGAGGAAGCTCATTTCGGCCGCTTGTATCCGGGATCTTGTCCTTTCGGTCATGACCCAAAGCTCATGACCATAGGTGAGGGTGGGAACGTAGATTGACCGGTAAATGGAGAGCTTCGCCTTTCGGCTCAGCTCCTTCTTCACCACAACGGACCGATACAATGACTGCATCACTGCAGCCGCTGCACCGATCCGCCTGTCAATCTCACGCTCCATCCGTCCCCCACTCGTGAACAAGACCCCAAGATACTTGAACTCCTCCACTTGGGCCAGAGTCTCTCCACCGACCTGGAGGGGGCAAGCCACCTTCCTCCGGTCGAGGACCATGGCCTCGGATTTGGAGGTGCTGATCCTCATCCCTGCCGCTTCACACTCGGCTGCGAACCGCCCCAGTGCATGCTGTAGGTCCGGGTTCGATGAAGCCAACAGGACAACATCATCTGCAAAAAGCAGAGATGAAATCCTGTGGTTCCCGAACCGGACCCCCTCCGGCCCCTGGCTGCACCTAGAAATTCTGTCCATGAAGATTATGAACAGAACCGGTGACAAAGGGCAGCCCTGCCGGAGTCCAACATGCACCGGGAACAGGTCCGACTTACTGCCGGCAATGCGGACCAGACTCCTACTCCGGTCATACAAAGACCGGACGGCCCTTAACAAGGGGCCCCGGACTCCGTATTCCCGGAGCACCCCCCACAAGACACCACGAGGGACACGGTCGAATGCCTTCTCCAAATCCACAAAACACATGTGGACTGGTTGGGCAAACTCCCACGAACCCTCGAGCACCCTATGGAGGGTATAGAGCTGGTCCACTGTTCCACGACCAGGACGAAAACCGCATTGTTCCTCCTGGATCCGAGGTTCGACTATCGGTCGGATCCTCCTCTCCAGTACCCTGGAATAGACTTTCCCGGGGAGGCTGAGGAGTGTAATCCCCCTATAGTTGGAGCACACCCTCCGGTCCCCCTTTTTAAACAGGGGGACCACCACCCCGGTCTGCCAATCCAGAGGCACCGTCCCCGACCGCCACGCGATGTTGCAGAGACGTGTCAACCAAGACAGTCCCTGCACATCCAGAGACTTAAGGTACTCAGGCCGAATCTCGTCCACCCCCGGTGCCTTGCCACAGAGGAGCTTGCCAACCACCTCAGTGACTTCAGCTTGGGTGATGGACGAGTCCACCTCTGAGACCTCAGCCTCTGCTTCCTCCACGGAAGACGTGGCGATGGGATTGAGGAGGTCCTCAAAGTATTCCTTCCACCGTCCAACAATATCCCCAGTTGAGGTCAGCAGCTCCCCACCTCCACTGTAAACAGTGTTGGCGGAGACCTGCTTTCCTCTCCTGAGGCGCCGGACGGTTTGCCAGAATTTCTTCGAGGCCGACCGATAGTCCTCCTCCATGGCCTCCCCGAACTCCTCCCAGACCCGAGTTTTTGCCTCCACAACTGCTCGGGCTGCAGTTCGCTTGGCCTGCCGGTACCCGTCAGCTGCTTCGGGAGTCCCATGAGCCAGCAAGGCTCGATAGGACTCCTTCTTCAGCTTGACGGCAGCCCTTACTTCCGGTGTCCACCACCGGGTTCGGGGGTTGCCGCCACAACAGGCACCGGAGATCTTACGACCACAGCTCCGAGCAGCTGCTTCGACAATGGAGGTGGAGAACATGGTCCACTCGGACTCAATGTCCCCAGCCTCCCTCGGGACATGAGAGAAGCTCTCCCGGAGGTGGGAGTTGAAAGCCATGCTGACAGAGGGTTCCGCCAGACGTTCCCAGCAGACCCTCACAACACGTTTGGGTCTGCCAAGTCTGTCCGGTTTCCTCCTCCGTCAGCGAATCCAACTCACCACCAGGTGGTGATCGGTCGACAGCTCTGCCCCTCTCTTCACCCGAGTGTCCAAAACACGCGGCCGGAGGTCAGATGACACGACAACAAAGTCGATCATCGACCTCCGACCTAGGGTGTCCTGGTGCCAAGTGCACTTATGGACACCCCTGTGCTCGAACATGGTGTTCGTTATGGACAAACTGTGACTAGCACAGAAGTCCAATAACAGAACACCACTCGGGTTCAGATCGGGGAGGCCGTGCGATCCAATCACCCCCTTCCAGGTCTCACTGTCGCTGCCCACGTGGGCGTTGAAGTCCCCCAGTAGAACAATGGAGTCCCCAGTCGGAGCACTGTCCAGCACCCCTCCCAGGGACTCCAAGAAGGCCGGGTACTCTGCACTGCTGTTCGGCCCGTAAGCCGAGACAACAGTGAGGCACCTATCCCCGACCCGAAGGCGCAGGGATGCAACCCTCTCGTTCACTGGGGTGAACTCCAACACATGGCGGCTGAGCTGTGGGGCTATAAGCAAACCAACACCAGCCCGCCGCCTCTCACCGCGGGCAACGCCAGAAAAGTGGAGAGTCCAGCCCTTCTCGAGAGGTTGGGTTCCAGAGCCCAGGCTATGTGTGGAGGTGAGCCCGACTATATCTAGCCGGTACCTCTCAACCTCCCTCACAAGCTCAGGCTCCTTCCCCGCCAACGAGGTGACATTCCATGTCCCTAGAGCCAGTCTCTGTGTCCGGGGATCGGGTCGCTGGGCACCCTGCCGTCGGCTGCCACCCAATCCACACTGCACCCGGCCCCTACGGTTCCCTCGGTGGGTGGTGAGCCCACTGGAGGTCAGGCCCACGTCGTCCCTTCGGGCTGAGCCCGGCCGGGCCCCGTGGGCAAAGACCCGGCCACCAGGCGCTCGCTTACGAGCCCCAACCCCAGGCCTGGCTCCAGGGTGGGGCCCCGGCTGCGCCATACCGGGCGACGTAACGACCTTTGTTCTTTTTCTAATCATAGGGGGTTTTGAACTGCTCTCAGTCTGGCCCGTCACCCAGGACCTGTTTGCCATGGGAGACCCTACTAGGGGGCATAAAGCCCCCCGGCAACATAGCTCCTGGGATCATGCGGGCTCTCAAACTCCCCCACCACGTTAAGGTGGCAGTCTGTAGAGTCTCAGGGTCTAAAAACAGTCTCAGGGTCCATAGAGTCTCAGGGTCTAAAAAGACTCTGGAGGTCTGTAGAGTCTCAGGATCTAATAACGGTCTGGAGGTCTGTAGAGTCTCAGGGTCTAATAACAGTCTCGAGGTCTGTAGAGTCTCAGGGTCTAATAACGGTCTGGAGGTCTGTAGAGTCTCAGGGTCTAAAAACAGTCTCAGGGTCTATAGAGTCTCAGGGTCTAAAAAGACTCTGGAGGTCTGTAGAGTCTCAGGGTCTAATAACGGTCTGGAGGTCTGTAGAGTCTCAGGGTCTAATAACAGTCTGGAGGTCTGTAGAGTCTCAGGGTCTAATAACGGTCTGGAGGTCTGTAGAGTCTCAGGGTCTAATAACAGTCCGGAGGTCTGTAGAGTCTCAGGGTCTAATAACAGTCCGGAGGTCTGTAGAGTCTCAGGGTCTAATACCAGTCTGGACGTCTGTAGAGTCTCAGGGTCTAATGACAGTCTGGAGGTCTGTAGAGTCCTACAGTCTAAGAACAGTCTGGAGGTCTGTGGAGTCCTAAAGTCTAATAACAGTGTGGGGGTCTGTAGAGTCTCAGGGTCTAATAACGGTCTGGGGTTCTGTAGAGTCTCAGGGTCTGATAACAGTCCGGAGGTCTGTAGAGTCTCAGGGTCTAATACCCGTCTGGACGTCTGTAGAGTCTCAGGGTCTAATAACAGTCCGGAGGTCTGTAGAGTCTCAGGGTCTAATAAAAGTCTGGAGGTCTGTAGAGTCTCAGGGTCTAATACCAGTCTGGTGGTCTGTAGTCTCAGGGTCTAAAAACAGTCTGGAGGTCTTCAGAGTCCCAGAGTCTAATATCAGTCTGGAGGTCTGTAGAGTCTCAGGGTCTAATAACAGTCTGGAGGTCTGTAGAGTCCTAAAGTCTAATAACAGTCTGGAGGTCTGTAGAGTCTCAGAGTCTCATAACAGTCTGGAGGTCTGTAGAGTCTCAGGGTCTAAAAACAGTCTCAGGGTCTATAGAGTCTCAGGGTCTAAAAAGAGTCTGGAGGTCTGTAGAGTCTCAGGGTCTAATAACGGTCTGGAGGTCTGTAGAGTCTCAGGGTCTAATAACGGTCTGGAGGTCTGTGGAGTCTCAGGGTCTAATAACAGTCCGGAGGTCTGTAGAGTCTCAGGGTCTAACAACAGTCCGGAGGTCTGTGGAGTCTCAGGGTCTAATAAAAGTCTGGAGGTCTGTAGAGTCCCAAGGCCCTAACTTCTTCGACTCCGCCCGCTGTCTGTGGACCGCAAAGTGCACCTTCGGCGGACAATGTCAACGGGGCGTGCCCAGAACATTGTCCTAATTTCGTGAACCGGCGCAGAGCGGCACAGTCACTCGTCCGTCCCGCCCACCGGCGCAGGTGGCGCAAGAGGAGGAGAGGAAGTGGGGTTTAACCCAGTTGAGCGTAATTTGACCAATCAAATGAACACCTCTCTTTTTTTCAAATACACTGCAGTGAAGGACACTGCTACATTAACATGATGAAATACATTTTATTTCCTGGCTGCTCTTCCACATCCCAGACTGTCTGAGGGGAATTATGCTTATTTCTGCTTCTTTGTGTCACAGTTCAGGTTCAGATGCACATAATAAATGAAAAACTGTCTGTCTTGTACCTTTAAAAGGTGCATTAAGGAGTTTGCATGTTTTAATGTAAAACAGCGCCCCCTGCAGGCCTTGGGCGTAACGCAGCTTAGTGAAAAACTCGTGCCTGTGGCTCACGTGCACGGAAGAGAGGAACTCCTTCCTCGTTCTTTTAGTAGCACTCGAGTAATATTTAAAGGGACTGAAGGCAAGATTTGTGAAAAACTTCACATGCATTTCCACTGTATTCAATGCTAATGGGTCGTGAAGCATTAAAAGCCTAAAATAACAGGCCAATCCGCGTATCTGTCTGTTGCCTTATACAGGCTGTGTGCCAAATAATTTGTTGCTGTTCGGGGTCCGAATTTCCCACGCAATCGTGGGGATGTGACGTAAATTGACGCTGTATGCGCGTTGCCGAACAGGAAGAACATGGCCGCCGTGGACACGGACTCAAACACTGCTGGGATCAGGGGCGGGCAGTGTTGCTAACTTGGTGACTTTCTCACTAAATCTGGCAACTTTCCAAAGCCTCTTTTAAACTTTTTTTTGGTCAAAAGTAACTAGCGACAAATTTAGCGGCTTTTTCTGGTGCTCTGGAGACGTGACAGGACGTCTCCGCTGTCCTCAGCAAGCAGCGGGTGCTGCGTGAGCCCCTCCCCCGTCCCAAAGCACTCACAGGCGGTCAGTCTCAGCAGCGCCCCCTGCTGCAGGCAGAGCAGAGAGGAGACCCACACCGCTCCTCCACACTTCAAATGAATCGTGCGTGCGCAAATACACCGCTGCTCACTTGCTGACAAACCAAGAATCAACAGAAGAAAGTTAATTTGTAGTTTCATTTGTCCGCTCTCCCGGTAATATTATATATTTGCTCCCGGTCCGTGAATCAAAGCACGAGCCCCCCCACCCCCCCAGCAGAGAAGCACTTTGAGTCAGCCTGGCTGTCACGGCGCCTGGGTGCCTGACTTCCAGGGCCGAGTTGGGGCCGATTGGGTAAACGGCCCGGAGCTGCTCCACGGCGGCGACGGGAGAGCTCCAGCAGCCGCGGCCTGCTTCACGCGCCTCCGTGGTTATGCGGCGGGTCCCTGCGCGCTCCACGGCCCGCACAGAGCGCGTCTCCATCCGGGAGCGGAGATCCGGAGCTGCCGCGCCGCGGCTTGCTCCACGGAGGCGCCTGAAGCAGGCCGCGGCTTCCAGGGGCCGAGTGGAGCTGCCCCACGGAGGCTGACGGGAGAGCTCTGGATCTCAGACGCGCTCCGTGCCGGCCGCGGAGCGCGCAGGGACCCGCCGCATGAACGCGGAGGCGGAGAGGAGCTCCGCGACGGATTTAAAAATGAATCATTAGATTAATCGATGCACCGAGGAACTATTTCCTAGATTAATCGATTACAAAAATAATCGTTTAACACAGCCCTATTATCAGCCTTATCTCATGAGTCAAAAAAAAAATAAAACAATAAAAATATGACCGAAGCCGGGCAGGCACCCGAATAAATATTGGATATGCGTTTGATTCATGGAGGGAACTTCAGCTGTATTTGGGAGTGAAAATGGATGCTTACAAAAATCACATAATATGCACTGTGGTCCTGCAGTAATCCGCGACGTAGTAAACAGCAGGAGCATCCCTGGTGCAGCGCTGTGAAGCCGGACATTCTGTAAAATGTTTGTGCGCGCTCCCGTGCCGCCTTGGCTGGTGGCTGCAGTTACCCGCAGCACCTATCGTGGCAGCACTGAGGTAAATTTTGTAAAGTTAGGGACTTAAGGGACTTAAGGGACTTCATTTAATGCGAAACACTGACCCCTGCAGGCCTTGGGCATAACTGTGGTTTGTGCCCATGTATGTGCACAGAAGAGGGGAACTCCTTCCTTGCTCTTTTAGCAGCGCTCGAGTGAAATGTAAAGCCAGGTTTACACTTGCATGATTCTGTGGCACGCATTGCCACGAATCGAGTCGCAAACGGTCGCAAACCACTCGTAACGTGCCGTGAAGTGTGCGTAAACCCGTCGGGACTGCATGCCATGTTGGGACGAAGATTTTCAAATGTTCAAAATTTTGGCCACGACAAAATATCACGACCGGGCCGTGAACTATGGGCCGTGAACTAGTCGTGGCATGGCACGCACTGCCCTGCACTAAAACGAATAGTTCACGAGGAGTTTACGAGTTGTTCACGGCATGTTTGCGGATTTGTGCGCGTCGCACCAGGCCGTGTCTTCCCATGGCACGAGCAGTTCACGGCACGTTCACATACTTCACGAGCAGTTTACGGCCAGTTCAAGAGCAGTTTACGACAATCACGGGCGGTTCTGCTGGACTACAAAAAGTGGCCTTTTCCTGGTCAATGCTGGCCGTTTCAGAGATCACAAGCAAAAAAAAGAAGAAGTCAGAAGAGGAGCAGAGAATGTCAGAAGCCAACGCGCCAGAGACCGGAGTGAGAGCCGATTCTGCGGACACACCACCGGGTGAGGACGGAAAAAGTCAGTGGAAAAAGAGGGCCCGGGTGTCTAAAAAAGAAATTCCGGACTACCCATGGACGGATGAGGCCGAGTGTACGCTTGCAGAAATGGTGAAGGAGAACCCGCTCCTGTATGACAAGAAACAGAGGGACTGGCTGAACGTGGCGGCCAAGAACAGCCGGTGGGACCGAGTGGGAGAGCAGCTGCAGCCTCCGGCCACAGGTCCCCAATGCAGGAAGTACTACGACAACATGAGGACCAGAGTGGGCAAGATCTTGAAAAGGGAGAAGAAGAGTGGGGCTGGCCAGCCACAGAGGACCGGCCGTGACGAGCAGATCATGCAGACCTGGAGTTTCCTTCTGCAGCACATTGTCCGGGGACAAACGGTCCCAAGTGAGCAGTTTTCTGTGCCAGAGGCTGCAGTGATGCTCAGCGATGGAGAGGATGATGAGGTGCGCTCCACAGGCTCACCTAGCCCAGCATCAACATCCAGAAACACCGGACAGGGCAAGCAAAAGCGTTCACAGACATCAGATGCAGCAAAAACAACCACTGAGGTGCGCCTGAGTGACCTGAGTGATGCAGTGAAGACGGTGAGAATCCCAATGTCTGCATGCAGATTGCATTTCAGTTTGATCCATTGCTCTTTACGCGACCTGTGCAATACTAAATTGTTCCAATAGTTTTCATGTTTCAGATCCTCGCCAAAGCAGACTCCTTGGGGGCCAGCCACTCCCACACCGGCCACCAGAAAATAGTCCATGATTTTGCATGCCTGCTGGAGGCAGGAGACACATGCGGGGCATTCCAGAGGAGTCCTGGCATGAGTTTCAGATTCACTGTCTGAACCTCGTCCACCGCTACAAACTGCAGCATCACATCTCCCAGCAGCCACAGCAACAGCTACCTACGACCTGGCCAGCCCCACATCAGCAGCCTTGGCAGGCCCCACCACAGCAGCAGTTCAGGCATCCAGCTGCCTGGCAGGCATCGCCACAGCAGCAGCGACATCAAGCCACTCAGCCATCGCCTAGGATGCCGCCCCCGTCACCACTGCCCTCACTGCAGTCCTCCTGGAGTCGTCCCACAGAGTGGGAACCGGGGACGCCACCTACAACGTCAGCCACCCTCCAGACTCCTGCACCATCACCGTCAGTGTCATTGTCATCCTCTTTCAACATGACACCACTCAGCTTCCCGCCCATGACCCCGGGGTCCCTCGACAGCAGCCTGCTAGAGCATGTCCGCTCAACCCTCTTCACCCCCCGCAAACTCAACACACCGCCGGTCCATCGGGTTTCGCCAGGCGGTGGTCCCCATGCTAGCAAGGACAGTGACTGAGACATTTCTGGCTGCGTGACCCACTGAGACTCTTCTACATATTTGTAAATAGTTTGTGTGTGACACTTTTTAATATTACTTTGCACGTGTTTGCTGTGTTAATAAATTATTTCTTTGTTGTAACTGCACTACTTTCTATCATTATTTGCGCATTTCACATTTCCTTGCGGTTGACTTTACTGTCCATGTCAGAATATGAGCTATAAACAGAAAATATATGATCAAAACAAGACACTCTGAAAACGCCTACATGCAAATGCAACCTACAGCTGTAGTGAGCAGATTTTTGAGGTCCACAGGCCAGGGAATCTTTTCAGTCCTGCCATTACACATGAAGCCAGGTTTAAGTGTCATGCCAGTACATGTAGAAATTGTGTGGAGATCAAACGATTTTCATCTGTGGGAAATGTGTGGGAGGGGGTTTCTGAAGCTGTGTGAAGACAACAAGAGTTCGCAGCCTGGGTTCTTTTTGGCATATTTTGAAAGTTTTTATTTTTTTATCCAAAGATTTACTCATGCATGGCATCCAGTTCTGCATTTCTTCCTGCACTGTCCTGAACGTTTGTCGTCTAATGGAAGCACAGCTCGTCCTGGGGCCTGGAACCGTCCTTCGCCTCCGCTCCACTCCGTTTGAGTCACTCCATCTTCTCACAGGACGATCACCGCCGTGGCTGCGCACCTTTCTGCCCTGTAACCTGTTTTAATTGAGAGAGAAAGGTTTCCAGAGGAGGACAGTGTTTTTTCCACAAAGGGAGAGTTCTATTTTGGATGATGGGAGAGTTTTTGATGTGGGAGCTGCTCAGTAGCTGAACAGTAAACTTAGCATCTGTGATTCTTCTTCTCTTCTCTTCTGTGATTCTCTGTGTGTCTTGTCTACTTCAAACGATAAATTCCTTTTTGAGCTGCGTTTTGCTGGATGATTGCCTCCATGTCTGGACTGCTGGAGTGGTTTGCTCAGGACAGTTGCAATAAAAAGCGAAAGTATTGTTATGAAGTTATTACTACTTAGATTTTTTTTTCTCTGTCTCTCTGTTAGGTGAATCTAGGGGCATAGTGGAAAAGAAGACAGTTTGCACAGGTGTCTTTTTAAACCTTAAGTATGATTACAGCAAATGACAACAAACAAAAAGAAATAAAACAGAGAGGACACCAAAACATTGTACTCCTTCATTCCTTTTATTTAAAAGATGGAACAAATGTGTATATATGCAGCTCATGGAGCTACTACCATTCTCTCTTGCCAAGGAACAGCACCAGTAGTAATGTGACAGGTAGTCTTGCTGTTCCTTTGCAGCCTTCTGGGCATGATGGCCGGTTAGAGATGGCAGATCCTGCAGTTGTGGGTCAGTCCTCCATCGCCCAGGGATCACATCATGTGTGTCCGGGTCTTCACAGTCCACCTCTGCAGTTGCGTGTGGGTATCTGGCGAGGATGAGGTTGTGCAGGACACAGGTGCACATGGTGATCAGTTTGATGATGTCAGGGTGCTGATTCATCGTCGTCAAGAAGCAACGGAACCTTTGACTCAAAATTCCAAAGGCGTTCTCCGCGACACGCTGGGCACGAGACAACCTGTAGCTGTATATGCGTTCCTGTAGGACCTGTGACCGATGGGAGAATGGTTTCATCATCCAGGTTCGGAGAGCAAAGGCGTCATCACCCACGAAGTGATAGGGCACCAGCTTGTCATCATTAGGGAGTGGTTCTGGCTGAGGCACTGCAGCTCTGTTCTCCTCTACAGCACCATGCAGGGAACAGTTACTCCATGTTCCTCCACCTGACGCACCAACATCCACCTAGAGGAACTTGTAGGTAGCATCTGCCACTGCCATCAGTACAATGCTGTTGAAGCCCTTGTAGTTGTAGTAGTAAGAACCAGCATTGGGTGGCTTCTTCATGGCGATGTGCTTGCCGTCCACAGCCCCCAGACAGTTGTGATAGTTCCATCTGGAGCTGAACCTGGTAGCAACTTCCTTCCACTCCTCTTCAGTTTTGGGGCAGCGCAGCACCTCGTCCATGTAAACCGCGATGATGGCTTTACACACCTCGGGTATGAACTTGTAGATGGTACTTTTTTGAACCCTGAAGCTGTACTGCAGACTTGCATAGGAATTTCCAGTGGCTACGAAGCGGAGGGTGGCAGCCAGCTTGAGTCCAACTTGAAGTGGTTCCCTCATGAAGGTGGACTGCTTCTGGAGGTGAGGGGTTAATTTCTCAACCATCTCTTCGAACACGTCAGGTGTGATTCTGAGGTAGTCTTTGTAGCCCCCCTGGTCTTCCTTGTGGAGTTCAGTCAGTAGACTGTCATACTGTCCAAACACGTGCCTTCTGGTCAACCACTCCCTGACCCACACTTGCCTTTTTGTCTTCCTTCGAGGTGGAGTTGCCTGTTCTTGTTCTTTTGCCTCTTCCAGCCTTTTCTGCTGCTCTTCAACAGTGGCTAGAGCAGCTGCCAGGTACAGGCATCTTCTCTTCTGCACAATGATGGTGTCTCTGGCATTCAGCATGTTGTCCGTTCAATAGCAATTCCAAAAATGACCCGGGGTTGGGGAAGCCCTCTTTTTATATGACGTGCGTAATTGCGCGCGCAAGCACGTACTTAGGGGACGTACTTAGGTTTGAAGAGTTTCAAACGAGCTGTTTTCTACCCGAAGGGAGGGGCTGCTGTAGAGAGCAGCAGACTGAAAGAGATTACTCAGACATGCGTAGATGAAGGCAAATAACATTTTGGGGTGGTTGTAAAGGGAAATCAACTTTGTGGCATGCTGAAAACCTTAGAAAAGTGGATTTTGCATGATATAGGTCCTTTAAGAATATCAGGCCAGTGGGAGGCGCATTACGTCAGGCTCAGAGCGATTCGTACCCGAATCACTCAGATTGCTGTGCCTTCAGTGCCCTGCACAGGAAAATGGGAGCGACTGCGATCTTGCAAAAATAGCTCTTGCTGCCCATCAGGCAAAGGTGAAAACGTGTGTGGGTGTGAGTAATTGATAATTTATTATTTAAAACTGCGCTGTGCCCCTTTAAGTTTCTTCTCCCTGGTGGAGTCTGTGTGGAGCTGTGGCAGTGCTGGAAGCCAGTCTGTTCTTACTTTCTGGAAGATCCTGCTCAGTTGTTGCTCACTAAGCATCTGGCGGAGTAATGGCGGACAAAACGAAACTTAACTCAATCAGGCCAGCCGGAGCGCGCATTACGTCATTCCTTTCAAATTCTCCCCAAAAAAATGCTGGTGCCGGACCGGCACTGCAACTTTCAAGTGACAATTTAGCGCTGTTAGAGGTACTTCTAATGAATATGTCAGGGCTCATTGTGCACATCATTAAAAACGTGTAACATATTTATGGTGGAAAATAAGTATTTTTAAAGTTTAAAAACTCCTTAATGCACATTTAAAGACTTTAGTACTTTATTGTATGCATATGTGTGTACTACTGATTATTTATTGATTAAATACGACCTGCACCCCACCCCCCACCCACCCCCACTCAGAAGCAGAAAAACAAAACAAATTGTAATACTAAACCATAAACCAACAATGTATATGATTTTTGTTTATACACACATATATATATATATATATATATATATATATATATATATATGTATATATGTGTGTATATATATATATATGTATATGTATATGTATATATATATATATATATATATATATATATATATATATATATATATATGTATAATTTTCTTGAAGCGCTTGGGGAGTTGGACAAATGAAATAAAAATGCAGACATCCTGCATTTAGAGGCTCCCTAGAGGCAGCAGAAAGTTCTCCAGCTGCTGACATTTCATCCTCCAGCAGAAGCAGAGAACTCCGAGGCCACGCCCCCTCACTGCAGGCTGCATTCTCCTGATGTTTCCAGCTACATCGCCCAAAGGTGTATCAGTGGCGTTTTTGTGAAAAAATTGATGAAGGATTTATAATTGAGGTTTGCATTTGATTATAGATATTAGCAGATGAAGAAAAGAGGAGTCCAGTCTCCTGGTTCAATGGAATTCACAACTTCACCCGTCCTCATTCTGGTAGCCTATTGGTGATCAATTAATCTTTTGTCTGTGCATAAAATAAATAAAAATGAGCTCTTTTTTGTTCTGCAAAAGCTGTAAAAGTTTTCTTTATGGCTAGAAGCAAGGCCGGTTGCTGGATGGTAAACAGATCAGAGAGCTGCAGATTTGACAGCAAGAGCTTCATCTGTTTTCTGTTGTTCTTTTATTATTAAACATTTAAATTTTCCTCTATTTAGCCAGTGATTTTTGTCCCCCAAAATTGTTTTCAGTTTTTTCCAGTCTATAAATAACATGTATTTTATTTTTACATTAATAAAAAAAATCTTACATATTTCAATTTTTACGAGGTTTTTTGTTCCTTGCTTTGACTATCAAATCATCAGGAACTAAGAGCCTTGTATTTTATTGATCTGTTTCTAGCTCCAGTCTCATGCTGAAGGAGAAGCTCTTTAACAGGCAAGGCATTGAAAATGATTTGATCATGATCTGTGCAGATGGAGCTGCTGCACTGCCTCCACATCAACAACACCTGCTCTGTAGTTTGGTTGTGGCAAGGTGGAGCAGCCAGAGGATAGAGGAACCAGCAACCTCCAGGACCAGAGAGAGACCATCAGACCCGAGCATCTCCAGCAGCCCGGCACAAGAGATGACTTTCTTTACATTTCCAGACTCCTCCAGGACTTGAGCCTGGCAGGAGGGAATTATAGGGGCGTGATTAATTAGTTTTAAAATCAAGAATCCATTAAAAAAATATTTTAAATACAGCAATCGATGTGAATACTTTCTGACATGCCCTCTGAATTACTTTTAATTAGAAATATATATTTTTTTAAATTCTGGCTCATTATTTTTTGGACAGATGTGAGGACTATGCAAGTTGGATTTTTTATTTTTCCGGGGATATAAAGTGTTTGTGGTATCTTGGCAATATAATAAAGCCATTATGTTTGAAAACATCAAAGTCATGAAGTCATCCTTTGAAAATGTGTTTGCTTCAGTCATTAAATAAAATCAGTATAAAACATGATCTGAGCCCAGAATAATTTTCATTCACCAAAAGAGGCAGTTCTCCATTGAATATTAGTAACGCTTTGTTAGATAAAAAGCGGTACAAGTAATGTCAACATGTACATGGACAGTTAAATAATTCTAAAGATGAATTCAGCTGATTTTATGAATAATTGTTGGAAAACTGCCAGCTGTCTGCTCCATTTAATAAAACGGTCTCTTCAGCGGATCCTCTTTGGCACCAGTCAGCTAAAACACATGCACTTTAGAATTACAATATTGCTGTCAGATTTGGTCTTTTTTCATGTCTTTCTTTTTACCATCCCTTATTATTTTATTTTACCGAGGTTTCCACTTAGGGCATGGTCGAAAATAACGGAGAATTGACCGTGGTTTGCCGCATTAGCGCTGTCAGCGCAAAGTACAGCGGACTGTCTTCTGCAGCGTGACCCGCTGCTCCGTGCACGGCGCGTCCGGTGTTGGTAGCCGCCACTACCGGATCAGAAACACACGCATACACACACACACACACACACACACACACACACACACACACCAAAAATAAATAAATAAATAAATAAATAATTAAAAAAATGAAAGAAAGAAAAAAAAAAACACTTTCCAGTCTGTGCCTTCAGAGTGGACAAACGTATCACGACACTTTTCCTAATCAAAGCAAAATGTGTTTTTATTCTAGTCTAAACTATCTATCCAATCTGTGGACAAAAATAATGATTTAAGTTATTTAGTGATTTAAAGAAGTAGCTTATACAGACTGTAACTTATTTATACTGATCCACTCTGTAGTCAAAAGTAAAAAAAAAAAAAAAAAAAAATACACACACAAATAAGCTGAATGATTATCAAATGCTGGAGTAAATTCTAAGAAAATTATGTTTCTCTCTTCTGTACTGTGCCATTTAAATTTTCTGACAGACTTCTCAGTCTGTGCTGCGTGCAGAGACATCCTCCATAATGATTACAAAAGATGATTTAATTTAAAAAAAAAGTTCTTCATGAGTGATTTTGTGTATATTTTATGACACTGACAAGCTGGAAACCTGCCTTTGAGTCTGTTTTCTCAGAAAAATTATCATCAGATCCTCCGCTCCCCAGCCACTGCACACCCTCTGCATGAAACTCTCACTGCGCCCAGCTGATTCTGTCGACCCCTCCCACAGGCGCGCGACCACGCCCATCTTGGCGCAAGTGCAGCGGACCAGTCAGAAACCCTCTTCTGCACCTGTCGAAAATAGGAATCCGCGGCCTCCGCCGGTGTTCACCAGCCAAGGTGCGCCGTCAAAGTAGAGCCCTCAGAGTCTAAAAACAGTCTGGAGGTCTGTAGAGTCCCAGAGTCTAATAACGGTCTGGAGGTCTGTGGAATCTCAGGGTCTAATAATGGTCTGGAGGTCTGTAGAATCTCAGGGTCTAATAACAGTCTGGAGGTCTGTAGAGTCTCAGGGTCTTGTAACGGTCTGGAGGATCCTCAGTTCACTACCAGCTGTTCTCCAGCAGAAGTCTGTAGGACGTCCTCTGTCATGTCTGTATGCAGGCGCAGCAGCTGAGTGTCTGGAATGTCGATATTAATGAAAGACCTTCATATCATTTCTCTCTCTTCCTTCTCTTCACTCTTTTTCTGTTGTTGTTGTTTGCTTATTTGTTCACAAGTTTCTTTCTTCTACTGTCTTCCACTGCTGTCTTTTTCCTGTCTTTCTGTCCCCCTGTCAGTCCAGCAGTGTCATGTATCAGCACTCAAAGTAAATAAAATAAAGTAAGAAAGCATGTTAACAAGAGGAGCTTTACACTTATAAGCTCCTCTTAGAAGAGCAAATCAGTCTGGAACGTAACAGGAGCCAGACTTCCTGCTGGACAGGACAGGTTCAGTAACAATAATAATAATAATAATAATAATAATAATAATAATAACAATAATGATAATAATAATAATTATTATTATTATAATATGCATGAAGCATATTTGGAATGGGCAGAACTCTTGATGCAGTGATTGCCTGACTGAAGCTGTGTGTTGTCTCAGTGACCTGCCGGTTCCTCAGGCGGTGTTACATAAGCAGGAGCTCTGAAAACACCGTGCAGGTTTATGGAGGGCAGAAGTAGGTTGGTTAATGAAAAGCACCGGCAGCACTGTGCTTGGACTTTTCACAGAGGTACTAAGTACTAATAGGTTAAAGAGTCAATATAATCATTCACCTGAGTTATCAAAGCCCCGCCCACCTCACTTTTCGTTTTGACTGAAAGCGGCCTCTCACTATGGATGCCAAACATAGGGTCCATGGGTGAAACCTGGCTGACAGCGTTTCCCTACAGTGATAATGATAATATGACCCTGAGACCTGAGCTGAGAGATCAGTGACGCACAATGTGCTGCTTCACCATATTTTTTTTCATGTAGTGTTGCTAACGTAGTTCCATGTTGAGTTTACTCTTCTTTCTTCTGAAAGGGGCTGAGGTTGTACCCCTGCACCGAAACAAAGGGATTATTATGCAGACATTTCATTTCCAGGTCAGGTCTGCTCCCAGTCAAACCATTTGGAGCCTCGATGAAGTGGTTTGATAGCAGCTGTCTCCTTTGAGAGAAGCCACAGCTCCTGCTGCTGATGGGTTTCTGTTCAGTGGGTTTGCCTGTCCGACCGTAACAGCTGCGCTGCAGGGGCACCAGATGCTGGCGCTGGCACTGGGATCAACGCAGCTGGAGACACCCTGGACGCTTATGGTTCGGGGGGTTTCCCTTCTCGGGGGCTGTGCCACCTCCACCAGGTCCTCCAGCATGATGTGGGCGGGCTTCAAGCCATCCACTGCAACCCAGGCCTGCTCTGTCCCCGTGTCCACAGCAAAGCTCTGCCTGGAGGACACCAAATGGGACATCAAGTGGGGAATGGTGGACATGGTGCTGAATAGACACTTATTTGGCCACTATGAGATCTGTTGGAACCAAGGGCTGGGGAGGCAGTGAAGTTCTGGAATCAGGTCAAACATAAAGACCACCTCTTTGAAAACCAACCAGGGTTCTATCGGCCCTGGCAGGAACTCTTTGGGGGGCCGCAGTGGTGGACCCAGCACCAGCTCGACAGAAGGTGACTGTAGATCCTCTGTCAGCCCGACATGACCTGCAGCAGCCGCTCCATCTAGTTGCCATCCATGAGGGTGGCTCGGAGAGCGGCCTTCATCGTGTGATGGAAGCACTCGCGCCGTCCATTAACTTGTGGGTTCAATGCCGCCATGCTTGGTGTAGTTTAATCCTCGAGACCCTCTCCACAGCCTTCCAAAGCTCGGAGGTGGACTGAGAGCCCCTGTCTGAAGTGGCGTCTGCCAACGTGCCACGGCAGAGAGACCACCGCCAGCCACTGGCCGAGGAGAACGGGCAGCACACCCACCACGTCCACATGGACGTAGTCGAACCTCCTCTCAGGAATAAAAACATGTCTTGCGGGGTCTTGGTGTGACATGCCACACAGGACACTCCTGATGTCCTTCCTGAGGCTGGGCTCCATAAACTTTGCGCTCAGTAACTTCCCTGCTGCTCTCACACCTGGATGCTGTAGAGCAGGGGTCGGCAATTAGGTTTGGCAGCGGCCACTTTTTTTTTGGGCACGTGAATCGCGGGCTGTGCATCCATCCACGGGGGTGGGGGGGTGGAGGGGGGGTGTGTGATCGTTGTAGCAGCGGCATACATCCGCAGACCGGGGGGTGCGGGGATAACGGTGGCGGCCGACGCATGCATTTGCGCGGGGGGGGACCCGAAGACCATGGGGGAGAACCGTCAATTCGGGGTGCGTGCGTCCGCTCTAGGGCCCGGGGTAATGCGTGCGTACGTGTGCGCGCGTTCGTGCGTGTTGGAATCCTCTCGCGAGCCGGGTTGGACGGTTCCTGGTGGTGATTTGGGCACTAAGCCGCCTTCCTCCCTGAAGCAGCAGTGAAAACCTTCTGGTGTGACGTCCTCTCCCAAAGCACAGCAGGACAGCCTGACCTGGTAACAGCCGGACACCATCTGGAACTGTCCACAACAGTTTGGATGAAGAGTCATCAAATCAGTTCAACATCAGACACCAGTGGAATCAGTATCCGTACTCTGGCATTGCTCTTGACCAGTGACTGCATTTCCCAGAAGTCCCTGAGAGCCGGAGCCAGAGTGAGGGCTCCTGGAGTGTGTGGGCGTTGATTAACAGAAGTCCCATCCTCCTGTAAGAAGACCCGCCTCCCGAGATTAAAACCACCCGGCGCACTGAGAGGAGCTTACACAGCACCGCTCAGGACGCCACACACACTCAGACCTACAGACCCACACACACACATCCACAGATCCCCGCACAGTGATTCACACACACTCTCAGACCCTCAGATCCACACAGCAGCCCACAGATCCGGCTCAGGATGGATAAGGAGGCGCGTCCGAACTGGGAGAGCCCTCTGCAGTTCGTCCTGGCGTGCGTGTCCTACGCGGTGGGGCTGGGAAACGTGTGGCGCTTCCCTTACCTGTGCCAGAAGCATGGTGGAGGTAAGAGGCTTCCCTTCCTTCTTCTGCTCCCTCGACCAGAGGAATAACAGGCTGCTACTGTTTTTCTCCACTCATTCATGCTGGCGTGTAGTGAACCCTTCGGTCAGCGGCTCAGAGAGGTGAAGGATGGCTTCATGCGTCCACAGCTGGCCTCCAGACTTTAGTTGACTTTACAGCCTTGGTATCAAAAGCTTTTCTCAGGGAGCTCAAAGTCACGCTTACAGTTAAATGATTCCTTCTCTCTGGACTTGATGTTGGGTCGCTCTATATGAGGCACAGCTGCTCCACTGACCCTCCGACCACCACCTGGTCCCTCAGGGCGCCCTCCAGGCTCTGCCCCACAGGTCCAGGATCAGGCCTCTATCAGGCGGAGTGGTCTTCTTCCCAGTTCATCAGGACTTCTCATTCAGGACACCAGAAAAACTCTCAAACCACTTAACCAAGACTTCTCACTCCAGTAACTCCACAAGCAAAGGAACAATAATCATCATGAAATGATAATCACGGACGTAGTGCCTGATTTGTTCAGAAAATGTAAATAAAATTACAAACAACAGATTTATTGCAAAATCTACCGAATGATTAATAAATAAATGTAGCGAATAACCCCTACATTTGGAAAAGCCCAGCGTTAACAGCATTGTGTTAAACATCACATATCCAGCCTAAAGAGTTCAGGGTTTCTTCACTTCCTGTCTGAGAGCAGCGACAACCCAAAGCTGCTGCCAGAACTCACGTTACATCACATTTTCTCTCGTAGTAGCATCACAGCAGGGCATGTGACACACAGCAAGGTCCGCAGCCTTCTGCACCCAGCAGGACTCACATCACATCCCGCAAAACGCCTGTCTGACGGCGGGGCGTCAGGGGAGAAGCAGATGTTTGATGATGAATGTCTTCGTTTTGGAAATTGGGAGGAAGAGCAGCAACATCAGCAGAGCTCACTGAGATCTGAGCAGCTCGGCTGCTCTTTACCTGTGTGTGTGTGTGTGTGTGTGTGTGTGTGTGTGTGTGTGTGTGTGTGTGTGTGTGTGTGTGTGTGTGTGTGAACGCATCCACCGACCTTTACCCACAGTGTCAGGATGCTAATAATAATGATGGAAATCATTAACCTGGAGGAGGAATACACAGCGTTTCATTCATACGCAGACACACACTTCCAGGCGTGTCACACCTGTCTGGATCCCAGCTGAAGACTCGGCGCTGGTTTCACGCCCAGCGTCACCTTTCCTGCTCATTTCCATTAAACACTGGATAAACTCTGGAAGGCTGTCACTCATTAAACGCTGTTGTTAATCCCTAACTGGCTGGAAGCTCGAGGGTTTGATCAACACCCGTCTGCAGGAAATGAAGGACTGCAGGAGGCAAAGTGAGACCGAACAACAACGGTTAGATAACTGTGGAAACCCAGCGTGAAGTCTGAGAAGTTTCAGCTGAGGCTGATCCTTTGTGGCAGACGAAGGAGTCTACTGTGTGTGTGTGTGTGTGTGTGTGTGTGTGTGTGTGTGTGTAATTAACAGAGGAATTTCTTCAGACAGAGTTTTGGGCTGTCTTTGAAACCCCCAGGAGACGTTTGCAGATGAAGTTCTAATTGCTGTAATTGTTCCAGTTGTTGAAAGTGGCTCTGACTTCTGTGGAAGTTCTGTTTGAAGAAACCGTTGGTCTGTAATGATTCCGGACAATAAGAGGAGAACCCCTGCCCTCACGCTGGACCGCCATTTCTACCGCAGAGCTCATGGTTTGTGATCATTTACATCAATCAGGGTGAGCGCGAGTACTTAGAGTACAGCATCCTGAACAAAGCGGTGAGGGTCCATGCAGTGGAGACAGGCAGTGGAGATGAAATGGGCCATGGGGACAGGCAGTGGAGACGGGCAGTGGAGATGAAATGGGCCATGGGGACAGGCAGTGGAGACGGGCAGTGCAGGCCTTGTGACTGAAGACGTGGGCTGGGGTTGACGGGTTCCACTGTGGGCCTCTCGGAGGTGCAGTGGCCGCGACGCAGCAGAACCTCTGTCTTTGGTCCCAGTGACTCCTGTGAGCCTCCACCTGCTGACCTGGGCCCCTGGACTCCACACGTGAAGAAGACTGTTTTTTTTTAAATCTGGGTTTTAAAATGGACAGTGGTTTTAAACTAGATTCACAGATCAGCGCAGTGGTTCAGTCCAGATTCTTCCACCTCAGGAAGTTGGCCAGAGTGAAATCTATTCGTGCATGTGAGCACTTTGAGACAGTAATCCAGTACTCCATTACATCTCGGCTGGATAACTGCAATGCACTTCATGTTGGAGTCAGCCAGTCGTCCCTCGCTCGTCTCCAGTTGGTCCAAAATGCTGCAGCGACTGCTGACTGGAGGACGTAAGAGGGACACATCAGTCCATCCTGGCCTCCCTCCACTGGCTCCCTGTGTACTTCAGAGTCCATTTTAAGGTTCTTTTATTTTTTTTTAAATCCCTGAATGGTCTCGCCCCCCCCCCCCCTCACCTCTGTGAGCTGCTTCGCCCCTGCACTCCTGCCCGGTGCCTCAGATCAGCTGATCAGCTGCTCCTGGAGGAGCCCAGGTCCAAGTGTAAGCTCAGAGGGGACAGAGCTTTTTCCGCTGTGCTCCCCCAGCTGTGGACTGAGCTGCCACTGCCATCAGACAGCCCCCCCCCCCCCCCCCCCCACTCACTGTCCATTTTTAAGAAAGATCTTAAAACACATTTTTATTAACTGGCTTTTAACTCAGCCTGAGACTCTGCCCCTGGTTTTTAATGTTTATTTAAATGTCTCTTTTTGTTGTTGTTGTTGTTTTCTTTGTTTTTACTGTATTTTACTCTTGCACTTGCACATATATATTTTGTGACTTTGTACAGCACTTTGTGCCAGCTGTCGTTGTTTTTAAAGTGCTATATAAATAAAGTTGAGTTGAGTACTCTATGGCATGGCAAAAAAAGCAGTTTAAATGTTTGGGTATCATAATACCTAAAGATCTTGCAGGACTATCAGATTGTAACTATTCACCTGTAAACGCAAAAATTGAAGATGATATATCCACATGGAACTTAATTCCCTTCTTCAGTTTTAGCTCAAGGATTGAATCTATTAAGGTGAATAAACTGCCAGGATTACTGTATCTTTTCCAGACCCTACCAGTAGATATATTAGTATATTGATCAGAAACAGTCCAATGAAAGGGACACAATGTTATCAGGGTACTTATGGCAAGGTGAAAGACCTAGAATCCGCTTACAGACATTACAGCTGGTAAAATAAAACGGGATGGGGTTTACCCCATCTTAAGGACTATTGTCGGGCAGCACAATTGAGACCAATCACATGCTGGTGCAACCCATCTTATGATGCCCAATGGAAAAACATCCATCTATCTGGGACCGGGTCGCGGCGGCAGCAGTCTTACCAGACTTCCTGTCCCCAGACTTCCTCCAGCTCTTCATAGAGGATCCCAAGGCGTTCCCAGGCAAGTGGAGAGACATAGTCAATTTGACTAATGTTTATTTTACGATCACAACTGAAGTTTGATCACTCTTGAATAAAAATTGTCTGATGGTTGTTTTAAGTTTGACTGAAGTTTGGCTACAGTTTGTCTTGCTATTGAATGTAGTTTGACCGAAGTCTGGCTGAAGTCTGTCTGAGGTTTTTTTGGAAGTCTGTCTGACGTTTGAGGTTTGTCTGAAGTTTTGTAGACAGGATGTTGGTTGACTCTCTTTTGAGTGAAGCTTCGGCATTAATTTGCCTTAAGTTTGACTGAAGTTTGGCTGAAGTTTGAGTGACCATTAGCTGAAGTCTGGCTGAAGTCTGACTATTGAAGTTTGAGTGGAGCTTCAGTGAAGTTTGACTGAAGTTTGGCTGAGGTTTGAGTATTACTTTGGCTGAAGTAGAGCTAAGGTTTTGCTGGATCTTGGCTGAAGCTTGAATTAAGTTTTCCAGAAGTCTCTCTGAAGTTTGACTGAAGTTTGAAGTTTTGAGGTTTGGCTGAATTTTGAAGTTAGGCTGAAGTCTGTCTGACATTTCACTGAAGTTTGATTGAAGTTTGACGGATGTTCGGCTGAAGTTTTAACTACGTAAGTAAAATTCATTTACATAGCATTGTTCACAGATCCGTTGTCACAAACTGCTTTACAGTGGCAGAGAATCATATAAAGACCAGAGATATAAAGATAAAAGATCATATAAACAGTTTGATACATAATGCATAAGATAAGAGATCACGTAAACATTGCACAGAACATAAAATCAGAGAGAAAAGAAATCATATTGACAGTACACAGAACACAGTACGGCCAAGACAACGCTCTGTCAGTTTGGTCTAGCATGTTTTTTGGAACATATCTTTTTAAATGTTTTTTGAAAGCATCCTCTGAGTCCAGGGAGAGCAGGTCTAGAGGAAGTTGGGTCCAGAGGCAGGGCGCGGTGGATTTGAACCAGAAGTCACCCCTAGTTTTAAAGCGAGTCTGAAGGACTCTCAGCAGGTTCTGCTCAGAGGACCTCAGGCTTCGGGCCGAGCTGTGGGGCTTGATTAAGTCTCTGATATACATGGGAGCCTGATCGTGGAGGGGTCAAAAGGTCAGCAGTAGGATTTTAAACTGGACTCACAGCAGGGAACCTGAAGAGAGATTTTGAACTGGACTCACAGCAGGGAGCCAGCTGGAGCAAGGAGCCTCCACCTCCAGGTGGAGCTGGTCAGCAGCCTGGCAGCTGGGTTTTGGACAGACTGGAGATGATGAGCTCCTTCTGGTTGAGGCAGTGAACAGGCTGCTGCAGTAGTCTGGCTGTGAGGAGATGAATGGGTCTGAGCTTAGCGATGTTGCTGGAAGGAACAGGTTCTAACCAGCTGCCTTGAGTGGTGGTCTAGAGACACGGCTTCATCAAAGACCACCCCAAGGTTCCTCAGTTCGGTCTTGTTTGAGGGGCTCAGGTCACCGAGGTGCTGCTGATAGTGTGGATGGTTCTGTGCGGGGCGATGGTGAGGGTCTCTGTTTTTCCTGAGATTAGTTGGAGGCTGTTGTCTCGGAACCACTGCTGGTTTGGGACCAGCAGGTCATTAAGGAGCTCAGGTTGTGGGTTTCAGAGGACTTGAAGGAGCAGAACAGCTGCAGGTCATCAGCATATAGGAGGTAGGAGACACTAAACTGCTGGATTATCTGAGCCAGAGGAAGGACATACAGCAGGAACAGGAGGGGACCCAGGACTGAGCCCTGAGGCACGCCACACTGTAGGCTGGCCGACGCACTGCAGCTCCTACAGTCAGATATGAGGAGAACCACTGTAGCATTGGACCTGACAGACCAATCAGGTCCTGCAGCCTGTTTATCAGGATCTGGTGGCCAACTGGGTCAAACGTTGAGGACAGGTCCTCCAGGTCCAGCACTGTGCGTCTCCCTGAGTCGGCAGACATCAGGACGTCTGGACTCTTTCAGCAGAGCTGTCTCTGCAGTGGTGTTTTCAAAGCCTGACTGAAACGCGTCGTATACGTTACGTGACTGGAGCAAAGATGTAAGTTGTGTCTCAAACACATTTTCAAACATTTTCAATAAAAAGGGGAGTTTAGACATCAGCATGTAGTTCTTAAGTTCACGTTAATTCAGATTAGATTTCTTAAGTTTAGATTCTACAGCTGTAGGCTTGAAGGTGGAAAGAAGCATGCCAGAAGAGAGGGACAGGTTGAACATTTTGGTCACCCATGGTCCAGTATTGTCAAAAACACTCACAAAGAGCTTAGATGGAAACACATCTACAGAACTGGAGGAGGGTTTTGTTTTCGCCATCAGTGCTGAGACGTCTTAAAGGCATACTGGAGTAAAGGAGGACCAAATATGTAAAGGCGGTTCGACAAGACCTGGATCGCACAAGGAAGGGCAGTGATCGGTGAATGGAGAAACAATTTAGAGGATTCAGATTCAACCCAGGCTGGAGCTTCGCCACTTAGTCCACACTGTAACCAGGCCCAGTAGTCATAAAGACAGTGAGGCATTGCCATCCCTTCTGATATGTTCGGTCTTTGTAAAAATGATTTAAGAATACGAGAAATCTTGCCATCATATGAAAGCTGTTCAGACTTGATCCAGTGTCAAAAAATATATTTTGGGAATGTAAATCAGAATAAACTGAAATAGCTAAAGAGACCTGGGGAGGATATTCATCTCGACAAGGTTAATCCGACCTGCTAATGAGAGGTAATGAGCACCGTCCACTCATGTCCTGCTTACATCTACCAAGTAAAGCTGTGAAATGTAGTTTCTGTAGTGTGTGAAAGGAGTGTGGTACCGCCACTCCAAGGTATGTAAAGTGCGAGGACACTCTTCTGAATGGAAAGACGGTCCTTGGAATATCAGCTGCTGATTTACAAGGTAGAATTCACCTTTATCTAAATGTAATTTCTAACCTGAAAGCCTTCCACATTGTTAAAATGTAGACAGAACACGTGGCAGTGATGAAACTGGGTTGGCAATAGAGAGGAGAAGATCATCGGCAAAGAGAGAGACTCCCCCGGGGTTCTCCTCTCAGTTGCCTGGCACTGATGTCTGGTGCCTCTATGCAGTGTGAAGTGTGAGTGAGCCGTGCAATGATTAGAGCTTTTGCCTCATAGCAAGAAGATCCTGGGTTCAAATACCGGCCGGGGCCTTTCTGTGTGGAGTTTGCATGTTCTCTCCATGTTTGTGTGCACTCCAGCTTCCTCACACGGTCCAAAAACATGCATGTGAGGTTAATTGGTGACCCTAAACTGCCCCTAGGTGTGAGAGTGAATGGGTGTCTGTCTATATGCGTTGGCCCTGCGACAGACAGGTGACCTGTCCAGGGTGACCCTGCCCTTGAGCACAGCAGCTGGGGTTGGCTCCAGCCCCCTGCAATGCAGTGAAGGTTAGACAATGGATGGATGAATTGTTAATTTGACCGACACCAAAGGGGAGGTATATACTAATTTAACCCAAGAAATGAAGCTTTTTCCAAAACCAAACTTATCAAGGGACATTAATGAATTTTCCCACTCCACCTGGTCGAAAGCTTTCTCTGCATCTCAGGTAATGAGGCATTCAGGATCTGCAGATCAGGTATGAGTGTAAAAATTTTTAAAAAGCCTTTGGATGCTAGAAAAAGGATGTCTTCCTTGTACAAATTACAAATCCGGGTTGGTCAGATAGTACCAAGTCTGGGAGAATCTTTTCAAGGCACCTGCCAAGAGTCTCAGTCAGAATTGTATAGTCTACATTTAATAGGAAAACTGCTCTGTAAGACTGACAACACAAAGGTTCCTTTCTTTATTATGTTAGAGACAAATTCAGGCCTGAGTCAGACTTTCAGCTGAGCAGGATTCACTAAACATAGAAAGTAGCAATGGAGACAAATCCTCTGTAAATTAAAAAAAAAAAAAAACTCAACCAGGAACCCATGAGATGCGGGGGATTTTCCAGATTGCATTTCTATATGATGGATTCAGAAATTTTCTCCAGTGTCAAAGGAGAATCAAGGTCAGTCACCAGAGAGTTACCGGAGTTGGCCGTTTCAGAGATTCAGAAGTCCCATCATCATAATCCAAGAAATATAGACTAGCATAAAATCATACAAAAGCCTCATTGCTCTCTTCGTGGGCTGTTGTCACCAAGCCTGAGGTGGACTGAACTTGGATTATTTCACGTGACGTTGCAGCTTGCCTGCCTTGTCACCCAACGTCATAAAATTTATGCCCACATTTTATGAAGAACTGTTCAGCTTTGGAGGTGGAGGTTAAATCTTACTCAGTCTGCAGGCCAAGCCGTTGTTGACAAAGTCCAGGAGATGGTGCAGAGGCATAATGATTGGCCATCTGTTAAATCTGAGCTGCGAGATCTTCCAATTTCGTCAGTCAGTTTTTAATGTATGAGGATTATCCAGTAATTTGGCCACGTAGATTAGCTTCCAGCATTTCCCATACACATTCCCATGTGTGAAGACGCATTGAACTCAATAATGGGGGCATGATCAGATATAACTGTACTGTAAGAAATAGGCGGGGTAGAAAGGAGTATAAAGCTAGCAATCAATTCTAGAAAATGGCGAAAAGAAAGAAACAGCTCTCCCTGTAGGGAAATAAAAATGGATCAACCATTCCAGACTGCTCTATAAAGGGATGAAAGCTGCCGCCATTTTGGAAAGAGGACTGGGATTGGGTGAAGATTGATCCAGCCTGGGGCAGAGCATAGAAAATGTCCCCGCCAATAATCAACTGATGACTATCAACCTCAGGGATGCTAGCAAAAAAGATCGGCTCTGCCATTCTTTCATTAGATTCACATCCAGGTCTGTCAGGGAGGGTTCAATAACGCTGTGCCCAGAAACGGTAGCTTGCAGGGATGGGATGGGAGAGTGCAGATTCATGCCGTCTCGCAGTTCTTTCAGGGCCTCCTGAGTTAGCATGCTGATGAGGCATCAGCTGACAGCGACTGCACAGGCTTGGCATTTTACCGGCTTTAGATCTGCTAGACCAGGGGTTTTCAAGGTGTGGAATGGCGAGCCTCCCCAAAGGGAGCTCTGCCGTCGGAGTGCCTCCCAAAGGGCACTCTGTCCCGGGCGGGGGGACCTCAGACCGGCCCACTCTAGATCCCCACCTACTGAAATCATGAATTACAATCTTACATATGAAAATACCAATCGTCTGTAAAGCCTTTTCGAAAACATTTCAAATTCATTGCAAGTAAGGGTTGCTTTATAATGCAAATTTATTTCAACACACCACATCAACATATTAGACTACACATCTTTTTTAATCATTTCACAATCTATATTTTAAATATATGTTAACAGATGTCCAAAAATGTAAATAAAAACAGAAAATATTAGATTTAGAAAATAAAATAAGAGAATGTTCTTTCTCATAGCACTATCATCTGTTTTTCAAAGAAACATGGCCGACCCTTCAATATGAAGAAGCTCCTGAGCGGAGCTCTGGCCTCGGCCTCTTTGTTTATGAGAAGATCATCGTCCAAAGACAGAGGATCTCGTTCTCACTGCTCATCAACGCAGACGCCTCACGTTGTTTCTGGGTCAAAGGGCTCCTGTACTGCTTTTAATGATTTTTGCTGATGAACTGCTCTCGCAGGATACTTGAGTGATGGACAGTGTTAGCAGCAGCTTGTAGGCCAGTTCAGTCACATGGTGGACATCAGTGAGCAGAAACAGAGAGAATGAGGTGAGCTCAATGACGAGACTTTCATCCTATTTGCTTTTCAACAGTGGGCTTTGTGTGTGTTTACTGTCTTACTTCTAATGATTAAAGAAGATGTCACTGGTCGCTCCTGTGGTTCAGGTACAGAGAGCGGTATTACTGGAGGTAATGCTGCTTGTTCACACACTGCTCTGACAGCTCAGCTGTTCTTCCATCCTGACAGGATCAGTCCCTCATCTCCTCTGGCTGCTGCTCTGCTTCAGTCACACTTTAAACATGATCTAAACTCTCAGCTCAAATCTCCCCAGTTTCTAAAGCCTTCTGATTAACATGGTGTACTACTGACTGTACATCCACTGGGGTAAATAAGCACAATGAAAGGAATGGAATCAAACGGGACTCACCCTGAACTCATGAACATACGAAGCAGATAGAACCTGACACTAACAGCCAATACACACTCACACTGTTAGCTTCAAGATGCTAATGCGCGATAATGCTAATGTGGCGAGAGGAGGAATAGTACTAGTTCAGTTAGGGTGGGAGGAGAGGTATCAATTGTTGTTAAGACCCGACAACGCCATCCTGGGACTTTCACCCAGGAATTCGTGCTGAAGGCACACAGGCTCATTGCTCATTGACGACAGAGACGTGGTTCCAACTCAAAAAAATACGATTTTTATTCAAACAATGAATGTTAAAAGTACGTCACACATACGTTAAAAACTCACACAGAACCCAGGGGAGGAGGGGGGGTTGACTCTCGGCTAAGGCCTCGTGGATGGGCTTGAGCTAATGCGGAGGGGAGCGATCCATTAAACAAAAGTAAAGCAAATCAAACCACACCCAGTGAAACAAACCACCACCGCACACGCAAACAAGGAAGGATGCCACCTTCCAGACGACAGCAAGCCACCACCGACCTCCAGCCGCCACACACTCACTCATTCGTTCATGCTGGGGGGGGAGACAACCCCCAAATGAAGAGCGTGCCCGGCCAGCTGTCCCAGCCAAACGCTCCACACTGGAGGTTCCTTCCACCAGCAGATCGAGGAGCCGCTGGCCACAGGAGCCTCACGGCTGCTGCCGTGATACAGAGGAGCTGGGATGAGCGGCTCCAGACTGGCAGGCTGGAGACCAGGCACGCTGGAGACCAGGCACGCTGGAGACCAGGCACACAAGGCACGCTGGAGACCAGGCACGCTGGAGACCAGGCACGCTGGAGACCAGGCACACAAGGCACGCTGGAGACCAGGCACGCTGGAGACCAGGCAGCAATGGCCTCAGAACAGATCACAGGAGCACCTGGCTCAAAGGAAGGATGATTATTGCTCTAATCACTAATGAGGCAGCTGGCCAATACGGTCCCGGGGATGGTCCTGGCCCTCTACCGATGGGGTTCGGGTTAGGATCTGCTCTGCTCCCGGGCATCCGGTGCCCAGTGGGGGATGGGGGTGGCTGGGATCTGAGCTCTGGGATTTCTGCTGATTGTCGGGACCCTGAAAGCCTCTCTGGTCTGCTTCTGGCCTTCTCAGAGGTCAGAGGTCATGATCAGGTTGATCTTTAATCACTCTTCTTCATGTTCTGCATGTGGACTCCCCTTGTTGTCCTGTGGGCTGTTAGACTAATGTCTATCCGGCTCAGATCTCGCCTGATGCCTGCTTTGTAATTTGGCACCTGGATCCTCAGCTTCACGCCCCTGATCATTACCAGCATGGCTCTCTAGCCACAGTCCGTAGAATCAGCTCCTCAGAAGAGGTGAAGTGAGCCATACGGACCGACTCTTCTAAAAACAACAATATTCTCAGCACCACAAAGCAGAGAAAAAAAAGTGCAAGTTCCACTTTATCACATTTTCCATTGTGTGGTTATGAGTGGTGCTTTAGAAACATCTGATCCACGGTTCTCCTGAGCTGGCTCATACGTTGTCTCTGTCTTTTCAGGGGGGTTCCTGATTCCTTACCTCCTCATGCTGATTCTGGAGGGCGTGCCCTTGTTTTACCTGGAGCTGGCCATTGGTCAGAAGATGCGTTTAGGGAGCATCGGTGCCTGGACGTCCATCAGCCCATATTTAGGCGGATTAGGTAAGTGTTGTCATCGCTGGCTGCATATAGAAATCAGTGTGCAGGTCTGTTAAAGAAGACGGGGAGAGACCTGCCTGCTGCCGTCATCTGATGGAGCTGTTTGAGGCGGGAGTGAAGCTGTTTATTCGGAGAAGTCTCAACACTTCTCGATTATCATCTGGACGGTGTCCGCTGTTGGCTGGCTTTATCACATTCATGTTTTCATTTCATCCTCTTCATGAGCTTCAAGGTTTACATGTCATTTGGTTTGAAGCAGGTTGAAGCTCCTGAGAGCTTTCTGTGGAGTGGGGGGAGGATCAGCGGTGCTTTGGAGGGAACACTGAGGCTGTGTCGTGGTTATTGTTGATTTCATTTCTGGTGGTTGTAAAAAAGCTTCAATAATCCCCCAAAGCTCTTTATCGCTGTTAGTAATGTGGTTGAGCTTCAGATTTAAGCCACTTTTGTTTTGTCACACTTCATTTTCTTCAGAAAACCAAAAGAAAGGCACGGATGCAGATTAATGAACGAAGAAGCTGCTGAGGAGGAAGACGCTCATTTGGTTTTCTGATTTCAGGTCTTGCCAGTGTGGTGGCATCGCTCTATCTGTGTCTGTATTACAACGTCATCAATGCATGGAGTTTCTGGTACCTCTTTAATTCATTTCAAGTGAGCTCCTGACTAACAAGCTACTGTCATTTACTGAGCAGATTCTCGTCCTGCATGAGCTGATGTGAGGCCGGCCGCAGACTGACCTGTGCTGCCTGACCCCACAGTCCACGCTGCCCTGGGCCGTCTGCCCCACCAACGCCAACCGGACGGGGTACGTGGAGGAGTGCGAGGCGGCCACCTCCACCCAGTACTTCTTCTACCGGGAGACCCTGAACATCTCTCCTTCCATCGAGGCCAGCGGCGGCGTCCACACGGGCCAGCTGCTGTGCTTCCTGCTGGCCTGGGCCATGACCTACCTGTTCATCGTCCGAGGAGTCAAGTCCACCGGAAAGGTACGGAGAGGAAGTCCCTGCCGCTGCAGGAGGGCGGGGTCAGGGCGGGCGGCCTTTCAGTCAATCACAGGAAAATAAAGTGACACAATCACAAACTCATGAAAAAGCAGATGCCTCCTTCATGCTTCAAGATTTGTAGCAGCGGTTCTGAAGCCAAGCTGAATCTGTCCACGCCTCCCCCTCGTTGTCCGCCACGCCCATCTCAGCACAGGCAGAGCAGCTGGTCAGCCAGAATGCCAGTGTTGGCTTTGAACGGTGCTGCGCCCGTCGAAATGAGCACTGCGTGGCCTGGCCCACCCTCCGCCGCCCGAAGTAACTGGTGGTGTTCACGGCTCCATCCCATCACTGCATAGACAGCATGGAAACAAAAGCACTGCCTGCACTCTAGGCGGGTCTGCAGCAGGGTTTCAGACTGGAAACAGGCTACTTGTGTGAGCGTGGCATTCTGCTCACTCTGCAGGTGTTATTGAGACATGCTCCATCAGATTGATATACACTGCAGTTTTTCTCCTTGCTCTGCAGGTGGTGTATTTCACAGCCATATTTCCGTATGTCGTCCTCTTTATCTACCTGATCCGCGGCTTCACTCTTCATGGAGCCATCAACGGTGTCAAATACATGGTCACACCCAAGGTGAGGTCCCCAGAGTGCCGACTGAAGACGCCTCAGGTCGTTTGAGTGAGGAGATTTTCTTCACAAACAACTGTTGGTGTGTGTAGATGGAGGAACTTGCCAACCCCACGACATGGATCAATGCGGCCACGCAGATCTTCTTCTCCCTGGGTCTGGGCTTCGGCTCGCTCATAGCCTTTGCCAGCTACAACCAGTACAACAACAACTTTGAGAGACAGGCCATCATCGTGTCCGTCGTCAACAGTGGAACCTCGGTCTTCGCCAGCCTGGTGACTTTTTCCATTTACGGCTTCAAGGCAACAATCAACTTTGAGAACTGCCTGGAGAGGTGTGTGTGTGTGTGTGTGTGTGTGTGTGTGTGTGTGTGTGAGACATGACTGTAGTGGTCTTTTAATGTATTGTTTTCTAACTAATTTAAAGGGGCTGTATCCTGCTTTTTTAGCTCGTCCAAACCCTAGAAATGGCATTAACATGGTAATAGTTTATTTTTGGCGCAAAGGAAAAGTAATTTTGTGTGAAATAAAAGATTTTCTGGGGCTAATTCTGAAACCCGGAAGAGAAAACGCTCCGTTTCACTGAAATCCCGCCTCTCCCCCTGTGGACTTTGACTGACAGCGTCCTTCAACCAATCAGCGCTTCAAAACAAATATGCTGGTTAGCTTTAGCTCTTTAGCTCTAGCTTCTCCACACGCAAAAACGTCTTTTCCTGTGAGAAACTCACCAAGCGCAGACCCTCCAGACCCTCCAGACCCTTCAGACCCTTCAGACCCTTCAGACCCTTCAGACTCTTGCTCTTGCTTGACTGTTGCTTTCAGACGATGGTTAAAGTTTATCCTCGAAATCGAAGTTACAAAAAGCAGCAACGCTGACTGCCGTGGGCCTGCGGGAGGGGGGGGGGGCTCAGGGGAGCCATCTTCACAGTGTGACGTGAACGTGGGAAAACAGAGCGTTTTCACGGTGCAGGAGGGGCTGCCTCTCTGAGCAGCACAAACACTAGGAAAGCTTAAAAACACGGGCACAAAGGAAAAAAAAAACGCTTTGGGGGTGTTTTTGGTGAGTACATAACTATATAACAAGGTTAAAACATACAAAAAGTGAATTTTGCATGATACAGCCCCTTTAAAGACATCTGCAACAGAATTTTATGTTTTTATATTTTTACTTGAAATCACTCATTAGCCATTAAAACCTGAAGAGTAAAACTTATTCATTTTTATTATCAATTTTTTTGAAATGTTGAGTTACATTTTTAAAATCAATCCCATGAACTTGTGGAGCGGCCACGTTGTTCCCAGGAAGGAGCGGCTGAACGTCCAAAAGTGTGTGGATGAGAACCACAGCTCTCCGGTAATGCCTCCTGTTGCTCTTCCAGGTCTCGCATCTTGCTGATGAACACGTTTAATCTGGCAGAGGACAGCATCTCCATCAGCAACGTGTCGGACTGGATCGAGAAGCTGAACGCCACGTACCCCCTGGAGTTTGCCGACATCGATGGAAGACTGGACAACTGCAGCCTGGAGAGAGAACTGGACACCGTACGTACCGCCACTCAGGACTCTGATGACGAAGCTGTGTGGACCAGGTCGGCATGCAGGGATCCAGATGCAGCCCACGAGAGGTCTTCGTGATTTCAATGAAAACTGCAAGACGAACCCTGATAATTAGAAAAAGCATAATCAGTAAGACAGCTAACATCCCACTGAGCAAACAGTGGTCCAAACCACTGGTCTGTAAGGTCTTCTGTCTGCACGTCCAGAAGACGTCCTCAGAGCAGCTGGAATGAAAGTTTTCTGTTCAATGTCTTATCGGGACATGTATTGATGTCAAAGAAAAGACGTTTCATTGACGCAGTTATTTGACGTCCAGAAGACGTCCTCAGGGGAGCCAGAACTGAGGTCAGAGCAGATCAGCCAATGAACAAGTGAATAAAACCAGTTATAGAAAGCCATCATACAGAAAACACACCTTGACAGTGAGGTAGAGTCAAGTTTAGCTGTTTTCTGCTTGAAAGAAGTGTTTTCCACAGTGTTCCAGAAAATCCAGAAAATGAGTTTGTGCCTGAGAGCAAACGGTATGTTTTAAAATGTTTTCAGTTCCTTTAGGAGTTCATTGTTGTTCATTGAAATGAAACATAACTTACAGTTTTCTTAATGACACCAAAACTTTATTTTTCACAAGTTTTAAAGGTGGAACAAGTACTATTACGTCACTTAACGTCTCCTCTGCGGAGAGCGTGCTGCAGGTGGCCAGTCTGGGAGACTTTCAGTGAGTTCAGACAGTTCAGGGTCATGCATGTGCACGGCCGATCGGTGATGGCCTGCTCATTACATACGGATTGCCGTGCTGCTTGTTTGGCAAACTAGGAACTCACATATGATTGGCCCTGGAACCCAAAAGGGTGATGGTCTAGCCCCGCCCACTGAAGGTGTTCTGTCCAGAATTCCCATTTTGAAGTAAAAAACATCACCGAGACCTTCATTGATGGAGGAGATAGTTTGAAGGGGCGGTTTCTTCAATCACAGGTGACACACAGCAACGATTTTTCTTAATGTAAGAGTAAATTTCTTACTTATACCTTGAAGCTGCATTGTCTTAATGTTGAATGTTGATAGTTATGAAGACAGTAGCTGTCTGAATGAAAGGAACCCCCCCCGCCCCCGTATGCTTCGTTTTGTCCACATCTGTCACCTGCGTCGTGTTGCTCTTCGTGTCTTCGCCTGAATGCAGTTTGTCCTCGGGCCTGGCAGTGACGGCTGTAGGCTGACGGAAACTCTTGAGTGAAACATCAGCTGAAAGAAGGTCCAGTGGGAGGCTGCTGAAGGCGGCAGAGCAGAGACACAGTGCAGGACTGAGTGAGGGACGGAGTGTTGGATTCCTGTGCAGAGCGGACAGTTTCCTGAGCACCCAGGGACAATGAGGCGTCTGTTCTGTCTTTGCTCTCTTCAGGCTGTGGAGGGGACAGGTCTGGCCTTCATTGTGTACAGCGAGGCCATTAAGAACATGCCGCTGTCTCAGCTGTGGTCCGTGCTGTACTTCATCATGCTCCTGCTGCTGGGAATGGGCAGCATGTTGGGAAACATCATGGCCATCGTCACCCCGCTGCGAGACTTCAAAGTCTTCTCCTGCATGAGCACAGAGCTGCTGAACGGTAAGCTCCTGCGTCGTGGGGGTGGGGCAGTGGAAGGGTTCACTCAGCCACGTCATCAGGGACACCTGTTCGAAGCTCCAGTCTGCAGCTCAGTGTGTTTCTGAATCCAGACGTGATGAAGATGAGCTGATGAGGGTCAAACTGAGCATGAGGAAGATGAATGTGACGTTGACATGATAGACCTTCAGCCCAGCAATCAGTCAGAAACATTGGAAGAACTGCTGGATGAACTGACTCTAAGGTACAAAGAGGATTTGGACAGTGAGGGAAGTGAGTTTCAATACTCTGTGGAGGAGGAGCGACAGGTGAAGAACACTGGGCAGGACTCAGATAATCACACACTGAGGCAGGAAGACAAGTGACCAGAAACCCAGAACACACACGTGAGATTCAAAATAAAACAGGAAGCGTTCAAACTGAAAGAGAAGAGACCGGTAGAAAAACCCAGAGACCGGGCTGCAGCAGGTCCTGGCAGTGCCTGGAGGGGGCGCTCTGCGGCCGACGCCCGGTGGCCCAGCTCCTCCGGGTGTTTCCCATCAACCCAGCATCATTCCCACCAGCTGAACACTGACTTCACCAAGGAATGAGTCCTGGAACATGACTGAGCCTGGGTTTCACGCTGAGTACTGGGGACAGCAAATAAATCATGGAGGTGACTTTCCACCGCTTCGTCCATTAGAGCTCAGAGAAAGAGCCACTGACAGCCCCTACTTAGTATTATGCTCATTCTGGGAAAAAACAAAAGAAAACCATGTGAATATAATATTTTAAGTAGAAAGTGAAGAACAGTAAAAACCACATGACACCGTGGGGGTGGGGGTGGGGGGTGGGGGGTGGGCATGGTGGAGGGGGGTGGGGGTGGGGGTGTGACAGAGAAGTGGAACTCAGGTGTTGCTGCCTGCTCATGTTCAGTGAGAGCTAGTTATGAAATGAATTTGATCATTTATTCATGAAATGTAACTGATACGGTTATATGTTAAAGAATCTGAAAATAAGTTGTAGAGGTGATGTGTGAATGCGCTGACAGCTCGGTGCTCCTGTGGTCTGACTGGCTTTGGACAGCTCGGATGAAAAAGTGGCCCATAATATGTTAATATGTTTGACCAGGAGTTAAAATGGATGGTCTTATGTCCTCCAGCGAGAGGCTGCTGTCAGACGGCCGCAGAGAGTCCTCCATCTAGCAGGCAGGAACATGAGCAGCGATGCAGAAAATGATGTGACGGCAGCACAGCGCCAAAATGGCTGTTCTGGTGTCGAGAGGAGTTGGAAGGTGTGTGTGTCAGCTCTGTGAGCCGGCTGTGCAGACAGTGTGTGACGCGGTTGTGCTCGTTTCTGGTGGATCTCGTGGTTCTGCTCTGAGCTAACTGGTTGGGGTTTAGGGTTCAGGCTACGGGGGATTTTTATGGCATCCTGCCACAGTTGAAGCAGAGCTGAGTGAGGCTCTGAGGCACTGAAATGTTTGGATGTCTTCCATGTCTTCAGTGGTCAGCGAGTCCTTGTGAGTGACTGTGGATGATGAGCAGGAGTCCTGGACCACAGGACTGATGTTGTGGACAGTATGGCCTGGCGCCATTGGACCAGGTCACACTGAGGAGCGATGTGAGCGAAGCGGGAAGCACGGCACATCGGGTCCTCAAGGTCTGCCTCTCCCTGCAGGGTTGGTGTGTTTGTTCTGTGTACTGCTGGGTCTGGGCTTCACAACCCCCCCTGGAAACTACTGGGTCACCATATTCAACGACTATGGAGCGACCTTCTCCCTGCTGTTCATCGTCCTGATTGAAGTCGTAACTGTCAGCTACATCTATGGAATCAAAAGGTTTGTGCCGTGGGTCGACTTCTTATCATCAGCTAACTGACCGGACTCACCGGTGAAAGGACCACATCTCTCACCCTGCCAGGTTTGAAAAAGACATAGAAGATATGATCGGCCATCGTCCCAACTGGTACTGGAAGATCATGTGGGTTTTCGTCAGTCCTGCTCTACTGATCGGCCTCTTCATCTTCTACATCATCAACTACATTTTGGGCGGGGTGCCCACCTACCAGGCCTGGAACAAGGAGGTGGTGAGTCTTCCTTTTCTTGTCAATCCCAGCTACTGTTTCCCACCCTTCCTCCTGGACCCCCCCCCCCACGTGTCCCTAAGAAAAGATGTCTACCTGCAGCTCTAATCAAACATCACGAAGTGTCTTCTGCCACGCATTCAGAACAGCCGGTGATCCCCGGCGCCGAGACATCCTGTCATTCAAACTGAGACAGACCCCACCTCAAACACAGCAGACCTCTGACTGACCGGCAGGCCGAACCCTGCTCATCAGTCCACTGGACGTCCATTAAAGCCCCAGAGGGGCCAGTCACAGTCCTGGAGGGCCCCGGTCCTCCACAGTCCTGGAGGGCCCCGGTCCTCCACAGTCCTGGAGGGCCCCGGTCCTCCACAGGTTAACAGACTGGAGTCACTGTGGAGCAAGAACAGGGACGCGCTGAACCTGTGCAGGACTGAATCCCTGCAGGACCAGGAGACCCCCCCCACCGCTGACTGGGTGAAAAGGAGGTTTCAGTCAGGACTTCAGGACTTCAGGTCTTCAGGACTTCAGGTTTTCAGGCCTTTAGGTCTTTAGGTCTTTAGGTCTTTGGGTCTTCAGGTCTTCAGGGGTCTTCAGGTCTTCAGGTCAGCTCAGCCATTGTTTCAGCACTCAGCAGTGTGAGGCTCTGGGGCTCTACAGACTTCTGTGGGAGGTGTTTGACATCAGTACTCGTGTTTGTTCGGGTTGCGTGGTTTTTGGGTTCTCGCCTCGGTTTGAGCTGCAGCAGGGTGGGCGGAGCCTGAAAGCAGCAGTATGGCGGTTTGAGCGTTCCTGTTGTTTCCTCAGGGGAAGGCCGAGGTGACCCAGTACCCCCTCTTCGGTCAAGTCTTCATCATTCTGCTGCTGGTGTCGTCGGTGTGCTGCGTTCCCCTCGCCGCTCTCTACGTCTACTGCAAGAAGACGAGGCAGGGAAGCGGCGTGGAGCGGCGGCGCACCGTGAGCACCGTGTCTGCGTAGGGAGCAGACTGTCCAGGCTCCAGACTGTCCGCCGGCCTCCGCTCACCGCCTCCACCCACAGTAGGACCACAGCCATCCTCCCCGTCACAGCCTCGCTTCACTGCACCGATCGCCGTCCACTTCCACATGAAGGGCTGCTTTGTGAGAGACGGCGTGCTTCATCACGGTGGACAGTGCAGGAGTGTCCCGGTGTCCCGGTGTCCCACCTCAGTGAAGACGGCCTGATGGAGACAGGCTGAGGCATGGTTTTCCAGTGCTGTGTGTGATCAGGACTGCTCTCTTTGGGGAATTCACTTGTGTTGCAGCCTTTCCTGAAAACCCCGTCAGGATTTTCTCCTTCATCCTCCTCCTTCTTCTCCTTCTGGAATTTAATCATGTTGTTATGAACCAAAAGTTAAAGTATTTTATTGGTTAAAATCCGTTAAATTCACAGATCAGATCAGTTTAAGACCAACATGGACATTTTTTCAGACTCAATATTGATTTATTAAGAATCTCAGAATGAAAAAGGGGATAAACGTGTTTATGGCACATGCCGAAGTGGCAGAAGCTGATGGCAGGATGTATTCAGGACTGATGGTGAGGCGCCAGCGTCACCGTCAGACGTGTTTTTCACATTCATGCTGATAGATTAATGTTCAGTGTGCATCGTGAGTCACCAAATCCGAAGACTGCGTATGTTTTTGGAATGTTTGAGGACAGTCGGTCTGGACTCAGCCTTTACTTTAGACACATTTCCTCAGCGTTCACCTGCAGACTTTTATTGCAGCACATTTTCTGTGTTTCACCCTCAAAGACTGTGTTCCAGTGTGTTTGAGTTCTTCACTCTGTTGCCGTCCATGGAGTCACGCTCTCACTTCCACCACCTGCTAAACTCACTTCCTGTCCTCCACGCTCCATGCAGGGAATCCCAACCTGTCTGCTCAAAGAGTGGAAGAAAACTGACTTTGTTCCATCCATTTGTCCAAAAGATAGAACAACCAGTTTTACAGTTTTGGTAGAAATCAGTAGATTTATACCGTGGGTAGTTCAGACTTCAGTGAGGAGGTCAGAAGACTCTTTGATGTACAGAAACTTGTCTCAGTACTCCAGACCCACTCCAGATCACAACTCTATCAATCCCTGAAAGTACTGTGTCCTGAAATTCAGCTTTTGCGTCTTTAGTCTGTTAAATGGTAGCTTGATGATGTGATCGATATCTGTAGATATGTATCTTAGTCGCTGATGTTTCTTTCGGTTTACTTGTTGTTATGAATGTCAGACATGTTTGAGTCCTGCTGTCAGTCTGACACAAACCTTTCCTTCTCTTGTGTAGAAAAACAAGGCCTGTTGAGGGGTTATAGTCCAGCAATAGGATTACAGCAGACTTGGTTCCCCCACACATTTCTTTTTAACACTTTGTGCGACTGCAGGAATTTTCTGTTGAAGATTATGATGTGAACAAAGGGGATTTTTACATCACTGGTGCCAAAAATGAGGAGGCAGCCGAGGCCACGCTGCTCCGGCCTTGTTTCAGTAGAACGTGTTGGACTGTGGTTAACATGTTGATCATTGTCGTCTACACATTTAATCCTAGCTTTTATCGCCAAACAGATTTCTATATGTGATCTTTGTAAGAAGGTGTACAAATTCTGTGTTTTTCCTACATGATATGTATTTTTGATAACAAGTTTTTTATGTTTTTAGAACGTGACCACCCATTGTCTGATTGAAAACAGAAATGTCTTCTTCCTGAGATGTGGTGAACCCGGAGTTAGTTTTCTCTGTGAATAATGAACTGCCTTCCAAACAAACAGTAATTTGGTGTTGTTTTTCAGTCACTGCTCACCACTTTCAGTCGTGATCTTTCTTGCACCAAATCCATAAAGACACTAGAAATGGGGGCTGCATGATAAAGCCTGAAGACATCACCATCCCATTGACACCTACACTCATTGGTATACACAGCGGTCCTGAAACATTTTAGATCACGAGCAGCAGAACAAACAAAATGTGATTTCAATTCCAACCAAACAAAACCTGACTGTCACGTTTTCCAGAATCGCACTGCTGCACTGGAAATACTCCTCCCAGGCTTTGCACTGGTTCTGTATGTAGACGTGATGAAGGCCAAACTGAAGCGTAAGGATGATGGAGACAGCTGATTTCAGTCACTCTGAACCTTCATGGCTGTTGGTCTGAGTGGTGGATCAGCTGGTGGTTCTACCATGGAGCTATCCTCCTTTGGGTTTTTACTTTTATGTTCAGAGGATCAAATAAATCAAGAGTGGAGCAGAGAGAGGCTCCTGCCCCACATACAACTAAATCAGCCTGAGTGGGGCTACTGCTACTGCTAATGCTGTCCATTGGGTTCACAGATGGAATGAAGTTAATATTGATGGATCATTTCCTTGAATTTGGTCTCACTTTCCTCTGACAGACGTCTCCTGTATTTAACTTTTTTCCAGGTGCTTTAAAGCCAGTTAACATAAACTCACATGATATCAGGACGTGATCAGACAGTACAAGGCTGTGGGGGAAAACTGATAACTGATCAATGTTAATACCATCGCACATATTCCATTACATATTACATTGTGTTGTGGGAAGTGCAACAAAAAGCCCCATTCTAGTCAATGGCTGTTATAACTGGTTGTGTTATAGTTGCATTCTTTTTTTGCACCGCAGGAGCAGCACAGTGCAAAAGATCCACAGCCAGTCTATTTTCTCTGCTCCCTGCAGCCAGCACACAAGGAAATGGAGGAAGATGCTAGAAAAATCTACTTTTACAACTAATACGCAGTCTGGGATGCTTAATCCACATCGTTAATGCACAGACTAGTCTAAAAATGTTCCACACATCATTAAACACAGCTCTGGAAAAGAAAACACTCAACCAGTATCCTGCTGACCCATGATGGAAGCTCAAAGTAATCCGAATAAGATACAGAGACAGGAAATAACGCCTGCCACCAGAGGAAACTTCTTTTAGTGAGAGTTGATATCTGTGCCCACGGTTGCCATGGTAGCATGGACACAGCGCAGAGCCCAGTTGGTTTCCTCAGCGCTCCGCATGCTGCAGGGGACGCGGGTGCAGCAGCAACGCAGCAGCAACGCAGCAGCAGTGCAGCAACGCAGCAGCAACAACACAACAGCAACGCAGCAGCAACGCAGCAGCAACACAGCAGCAACGCAGCAGCAACACAGCAGCAACGCAGCAGCAACGCAGCAGCAACGCAGCAGCAACGCAGCAGCAACACAGCAGCAACACAGCAGCAACACAGCAGCAACGCAGCAGCAACGCAGCAGCAACGCAGCAGCAGTGCAGCAGCAACGCAGCAGCAACACAGCAGCAGCGCAGCAGCAACGCAGCAGCAACGCAGCAGCAATGCAGCAGCAGCGCAGCAGCAACGCAGCAGCAACGCAGCAGCAACGCAGCAGCAGCGCAGCAGCAACGCAGCAGCAACGCAGCAGCAACGCAGCAGCAGCGCAGCAGCAACGCAGCAGCAACGCAGCAGCAACGCAGCAGCAACGCAGCAGCAGCGCAGCAACGCAGCAGCAACGCAGCAGCAACGCAGCAGCAACGCAGCAGCAATGCAGCAGCAGTGCAGCAGCAACGCAGCAGCAACGCAGCAGCAACGCAGCAGCAACGCAGCAGCAACGCAGCAGCAGTGCAGCAGCAACGCAGCAGCAACGCAGCAGCAACGCAGCAGCAACGCAGCAGCAATGCAGCAGCAGTGCAGCAGCAACGCAGCAGCAACACAGCAGCAGCAACGCAGCAGCAACGCAGCAGCAACGCAGCAGCAACGCAGCAGCAGTGCAGCAGCAGCGCAGCAACGCAGCAGCAACGCAGCAGCAACGCAGCAGCAACGCAGCAGCAACACAGCAGCAACACAGCAGCAGCGCAGCAACGCAGCAGCAACGCAGCAGCAACGCAGCAGCAGTGCAGCAGCAACGCAGCAGCAACACAGCAGCAGCGCAGCAGCAACGCAGCAGCAACGCAGCAGCAACGCAGCAGCAACGCAGCAGCAACGCAGCAGCAACGCAGCAGCAGCGCAGCAGCAACGCAGCAGCAACGCAGCAGCAACGCAGCAGCAGCGCAGCAGCAACGCAGCAGCAACGCAGCAGCAACGCAGCAGCAACGCAGCAGCAGCGCAGCAACGCAGCAGCAACGCAGCAGCAACGCAGCAGCAATGCAGCAGCAGTGCAGCAGCAACGCAGCAGCAACGCAGCAGCAACGCAGCAGCAACGCAGCAGCAGTGCAGCAGCAACGCAGCAGCAACGCAGCAGCAACGCAGCAGCAACGCAGCAGCAATGCAGCAGCAGTGCAGCAGCAACGCAGCAGCAACACAGCAGCAGCAACGCAGCAGCAACGCAGCAGCAACGCAGCAGCAACGCAGCAGCAGTGCAGCAGCAACGCAGCAGCAACGCAGCAGCAACACAGCAGCAGTTCAGCAGCAACGCAGTAGCAGTTCAGCAGCAACGCAGCAGCAACGCAGCAGCAGTGCAGCAGCAACGCAGCAGCAGTGCAGCAGCAATGCAGCAGCAACACAGAAGCAACGCAGCAGTAATGCAACGCAGCAGCAACGCAGCAGCAATGTAGTCGCAACACAGCAGCAGTGCAGCAGCAACGCAGCAGCAACACAGAAGCAACGCAGCAGCAATGTAGTCGCAACACAGCAGCAGTGCAGCAGCAACGCAGCAGCAACGCAGCAGCAACGCAGCAGCAACGCAGCAGCAGTGCAGCAGCAACGCAGCAGCAACGCAGCAGCAACACAGCAGCAGTTCAGCAGCAACGCAGTAGCAGTTCAGCAGCAACGCAGCAGCAACGCAGCAGCAGTGCAGCAGCAACGCAGCAGCAGTGCAGCAGCAATGCAGCAGCAACACAGAAGCAACGCAGCAGTAATGCAACGCAGCAGCAACGCAGCAGCAATGTAGTCGCAACACAGCAGCAGTGCAGCAGCAACGCAGCAGCAACACAGAAGCAACGCAGCAGCAATGTAGTCGCAACACAGCAGCAGTGCAGCAGCAACGCAGCAGCAACACAGAAGCAACGCAGCAGCAATGCAGCAGCAATGTAGTCGCAACACAGCAACATAGCTGCAATGCAGAGAGAATGCGACAGTCACAACGCATTCATTAGAAGATAGGAGTAAGACAGAAAACGATCAGCGGTATGGTTGAAATAATAAAGTACCGATTCCTGTAAAACCAAATGGTACCATGTTTCTGAACGCATCCTTGTGACTGTGAGGGAGAGTAGCCGTTTTTCCATGCCGGACCTGAACACAGCATTCCAGCACAGGAGCATAATGCATCCGGAGAAGAGGTTCAGCCAGCAGAGCAGCATGGCTGATAGGAAGGCTCCACATCAGGCAGACGCTTTTCAAAACACCATGCAGATGACGCTGTCTGCAGCGGGAAGACTCTAATCTGAGGAAGCTCCTGGTGAAGAACAGGATTTATCTCAGGTCTGGAGAGTGCAGTGTTTCGGACAGCTTCAGATCTGTGGTGACAACTCCTGCATTCAGCACCGTTAGCATGCTAGCATGTGATAGCAACTGGTCTGCTGTCAGCAACAAATCAAATCAAATCAAATCAGATTTTATTTATATAGCACTTTTCATATTAATAAAAACAATGCAAAGTGCTGAACATTAAAAACAGTCATAAAAACAAAAAGAATAAAAACCGCGCCATCAAACAGTATGCACCACACACACACACACACACACACACACACACACACACACACACACACACACACACACACACACACACACACACACTCACACTCACACTCTACCATTAATTCGCACAGAACAGAGGAGACATGGCATGGCACTGAGCATCTTAGGGAAAACGCCACCAGTGGGGCCCCCACACCAAGGGAAGTCGAGGGTCAATTAAAACTGGGGCTCCAGCGCCCGACCCCCGACCCCGACAGACCAAGGGAACTCGCACACCAAAGTGTGGAGCCCCCAGGCCAGCCAGGACCAGAGTACCCGGGCACAGTAACCCCAGCATTGGACCAGGACCAACTCCCGGTGTGAAGGACCCCCCTGAGGAAACACTGGAATTAAACAGCTAAAACATAATAAAATATGACACGAAATTAAAATAAGATAATAAGATAGGATTATAAAGTAAAAAAGTAAAACAAGTTGAATGTGCATAATAAAATAGAATAAAATTACATAAATAAGAATGGAATAAGAGGACTATAAAAGGTCAGTTAAAAGCCTGATTAAAAAGGTGTGTTTTCAACCTCCCTTTAAAAATATCAATGGTCTCTGCGGTCCTGAGGTTCTCTGGCAGGCTGTTCCACAGGCGGGGGCTGTAGTGGCCAAAAGCCGCCTCACCATGAGTCTTGGTTCTGGCTTTAGGAACACACAATAAGGCGCTGCCAGAGGACCTCAGGGCCGCGAGGGTCGATAGGGTAAAAACAGATCAGCTAAATAAGAAGGTGCAAGGCCGTTAAGACATTTAAAAACTAATAAGAGAACCTTAAAATCGATCCTGAAGTGGACAGGGAGCCAATGCAGTGACTGTAAAACCGGTGTAATGTGGGCCCGCCCCCTGGTCCTCGTCAGCACAGCGGCTGAATTTTGTAATAACTGGAGGTTTGAAATATTCTTTTTGGGAAGACCAGAGAGCAAGGCATTACAGTAATCTAATCTACAGGAGATAAAAGCTGCATTAGCACCTCTGTACTGGCCTGAGAGAGAAACGGGCGACTCTGGCTTTATTCTTAAGATGATAAAATCCAATCTTAGTTATGTTTTTTATGTGTGGAATAAAATTTAGCTCAGAGTCAAAAATCACGCCCAGATTTTTAACTGATTGTGCTGGTTTAAAATCCCGTAATTTTGGTAAAATTTTCTCTCTCTGACCTTCGGGACCGATAACTAAAACCTCAGTCTTGTCCTGGTTGAGCTGTAGGAAATTCACTGCCATCCATGACTTGATGTCTGAAATACAGTTAAAAAGGGTTTCTATTGGCCCTGAGTCACCAGGAGACACGGCGATGTACAGCTGAGTGTCGTCAGCGTAGCTATGGAAACTGATGCCGTGTCTCCTGATGACGTCCCCAAGTGGAAGCATGTAGAGATTAAAAAGTATGGGACCTAAAATTGAACCTTGGGGAACCCCACACCTAATTTCATGGGTTCCTGAGGAACAAGTATCCAAACTTACATAAAAACATCGATCTGTGAGATCAGAACTGAACCAGTTAAGAACAGTACCAGAGAGGCCCACCAGGTGACTCAGTCTGTTTATTAAAATGTGGTGGTCTGCTGTGTCGAAGGCGGCACTCAGGTCCAGTAGAACCATCACTGTGAGCTTTTTATTATCTAAGTTCCACCTGATGTCATTTAAAATCTTTAAAGGGCGTCTCAGTACTGTGGTTCACTCTAAAACCAGACTGATGTCTTTCTAAAATGTTATTAATCATTAAAAAGTCATTGACTTGGTTAAAAACCAGTCTTTCTAAAACTTTACTTAAAAACGGTCAGTTGGATCCTGGTCTGTAGTTATTAAAAACATCGGGGTCTAAATTGCTCTTCTTCAGAAGCGGCTTCACCACCGCCGTTTTACAGGCAGTGGGGAAGACACCCGTCTGAAGAGAGCAGTTCATGATATTTAAAATCTGTTCCTCAAGGAATCCATAAAGTGATTTAAACAGTGGTGGGGATGGGATCTAAAAGGCAGGTTGTTGATTTTACTTGGGAGAAAACTGGACCAAGAGTCCTTCATCAACCAGGTCCAGACTGTCCAGTGTGTCCTCAGGCATGGACAACGGTTCAGCTGTGTTCGCTGATAAAACCTGTTGGGGTAAAAGACTGGACCTGATGTCCAGGATCTTAGTTCTGAAGTGGTCTGCAAAGTCTTCACAGAGAGCGTCTGTTGGCTCCCAAAAAGCTTTATTAAAATTAGTGCCAGTTAAAATGTTGAAGGTGGAGAAGAGGAACCGGGGGTTGTCTTTATTGTCTGAAATAAGTTGAGAGAAGTGGGAAGTTCAGCCTGTTTAACTGCATTATTGTAAATTTTGAGTTGTCGTCGTAGAATCTGGTGATGTACAGTCAACTTGGATTTTCTCCACCTTCTTTCAGCTCTCCTGCAGCTTCTTTTCAGTTTGATGATTATATCATTTTTCCTCAGAACCAGGTCCAGAGTGTGTCCTCTGTTGTGAGTTGGCTGTGTGACATGCTGTTTAAAATCTAAACAGTTTAAAAGGTTTAAAAATTCTCTGGACATAGAGTCCGAGTTGTCATCAACGTGTAAGTTAAAATCACCAGTTATTAAAATTCTACTATATTTAGAATGAATTATTGTTAAAAGTTCTGAAAATTCACAAATAAAAAGACTAGAGTACTGAGGGGGTCTGTATACTGTTAAACACAGGATCGGGGGACTGCTAAAAACAAAGGCGTGGTGCTCAAAGGATGTAAAACTGTTAAAAGCTACTGCACACGCACTAAATGAGGTTTTTAAAATGGAAGCAGTCCCTCCACCCCTCTTACCCTGTCTGGTTGAGAATAAAAAGTTAAAACTCGGTGGGGAAGCCTCAGTGAGGATAACAGGTGCATCAGTGCCAAGCCATGTCTCAGTTAAAAGCAGACTGTCCAAGTTATTATCTAAAATAAGATCATTAATAATAAAGGATTTGTTTAAAAGAGAGCGCACATTCAGCAGGGCCATGTTAATGGTGGTGGGCGGACTGGATGTGCGCTCTCGGTGAAGTTTCACTGTTAAAAGAGTCTTTTTGTGTTTAAGAACAGTCCGGGGGATGTGGTGTCTGCACGAGGTGATAACTGGGATGCTGTGGATGGTGTGTGGTGTGTCCGGGGGCAGTGAAGGTGTGTGAGGGGTGTGTGTGGTGTGTCCGGGGGCAGTGAAGGTGTGTGAGGGGTGTGTGCGGCGTGTGGTGGATGGGGGGGGCTTGCAGGTAGTCAGTCAGTGGGAGATGTGTGTACTGTGTGCTGAATGTTACCTGCTAAAATGGAGCTGCCCAGCGGCTCGGGTGAAGTCCGTCCTGATGATAAAAAGCTGGGCGGTTCCAGAAAAGGTTAAAATTGTCAATGAAATAAAAGTTGGAGGCTGAGCAGGAGCGCTGAAGCCAGGTGTTGAGGCTGAGCAGTCTGGAGAAGCGTTCAGCGCCCCTGGAGAAGGTCGGCAAAGGTCCAGAGATAAAAACCGACCTTCCACAGCTCTCCAACAGGTTAAAAAGGTCTTTAAAATCCTGCTTGGTGACCTCCGACTGCCGCCGGGCCTGTCGTTAGTCCCGACGGACAGTGGAGGGGAGGGACTGCAGGAGCTCCGGGAGATCGTGTAGGATCGTGGGGACAGTAGCACCAGGAATACACCGCGTGATGGTATTAAAAAAGCGAATATTCCTGATGCTACTGTCCCCAACCAGGAGTGTCGTGGGGGAAAAGAGGGGACGGGGCGGGGGCGGCTGTGGGGCGACGTCGTGGGTGTCCGGGGCGGCGGTTTCAGCGCCCAGGGCTAGGGAGCGCTCCGCCGGTACAGCGACGCCGCCGGCAGCAACCTCGCTGCCGGAGCGGTGGTCCTGGCCCTGGTTCTGGTTCTCTCCGCGGTGGTGGCTCACGGAATGCCTCCTCACCGCCTCCCTAATCAGCCTCAGGCGGGCAGCGGAGGCCGCGGTGCGGGGCGATCGCCGCCGCTCCGGGACCGGCGGGGAGCGGCCCGGCTCCCTGGCCGCGGCGGAGACATCCTTCTCCGGGACAGCGGCCCGGAGCTCCTTCTCCGAGGCCGAAGTGGAGTGGGCCACGGTGGAGGGAGCCGTTTCCGGGGCCGGGGTGTAGCGATCCAGGGCCGTGGCGGAGCGACGGCGGTGCTTAGCGGTGTTTGGTGGCGTGGCTTCCGGGGTGTCGTGGCGGCGAGCGGCGGACCCGCCAGAGGACGCGGGAGCAGCAGCGGCCGCAGCAGGCCGCGGACCCTCACCACCCGCCGGGCTGTCATATTGCGCCAGGGCGTGGAAGCGGTTCGAGAGGGGCAGTGGAGGCAAAGCCGCGGTGGACTTAGGCTTGTGGCCCCGCACCACCACCTCCGCCTCGGAGCGCTGATGGTCCGGTGTTGAGCAGGAGGGAGCCCAGGGAGCTGGAGCGGTGGTGGTCATGAAGGACGTGATGATCATGGATTGTCCTTCGGCCAGCGTCCGGGCCTGCTCCAGCAGATCGTCTTTTTCCCTGAGCTCCTCCGACAGCCGGCAGATGTCCTCCCTCAGGTCGGAGACGATTCTGTCCGCCTTCACGACCAGGGGGTGCAGGCGAGGTCCGCGGTGCAACGCTGCGGCCATGTTGGGCTGGCGGCACGGCCTCGCACACCGGTACCCACGGGCACACGCCTCAGTCCCTGGTGCCCGGGTTCACTACCGGTGTAACCGTGCCGCCGTCTTGCTGCCTCACCGCTCCTATCGGCTCGCCACTCGTGAGCCGCCGCTCCGCCTCGGATCCAAGCGTCTGTGCTGCTGCGCGCTGTGTCTCAGTGAATGAACAATTATTACCTCATAAACACACAAACGGACTAAAGCTTGGTACCGCTGAGTACCGGGCATGATGGGAGGCTCCTCCTGATTCAGCCCAGGGGTCTAAAACTCACTGCTCTTTCAGATGACAAATATTATTTTCAAATGTAGCTGGTGCAGTAATTTGGAAACTCAAATATGTATCACATCCTAACGTGACATACAGAGCTTGTTGATTACAGAAACCTAATATTATTTTATTCAACCTTTAACCCACATCCTGTCCTTATCTCTGAAATCTGGAACTATCTCCATCATCTTAAAACTGATAAAGTTATTCCCATCTTAAAACTGGCATTCCAGGTGAATTTGGAAATTACCGGTCTGGTTCCATCCTGAATCTCTCAAAATACTGTAAACTTTATTAAACTTTACTACTTTATTCTCGTAAATCCAAATACTCAGATGAAAATAGCATCTTGTGTGCTCACCTGTCTGGATTCCATAAAAACATTCAACTGAACATGCTGCCTTCAGCTAACTGCCTTGGACAAAGACAATTAGCTTTTGGGGTTGTTTTCTACAGACGCTCACCATTTGAAGAGTTTGTCAATCTTCCATACATCTCCTGTCCTCTAACTCTCTTTGCTCCATTAAGACAATCCCTCACCGTCTTCTTAACCATTTGCTTTCTGTTTAATTGATTACCCCTGTTTTCACTATCAGTAGGGTTCTTTTGTGCACTTTCTTGATTTTTACCTTTTGCTCTCTTCTTTTCCTTTAAATCATTATTACTGGTTATCTCAATACTTTGTTTCCTTGTCTTCATCAGAATTTGGTTGTTAGTCTCGGAAATATTTCATGTATCATGATGATTCAAAGGGGTGGAACCTTTGGGCTTTGTTCCCTCCTTGCTACAATTTTTTATGAGTACTAAATAAATAAGCTCAAAAGCAATCAAGCTGTATTACAAACCACCCTGGGTGTTGTCCTGGTGTCGGGTTCTGGTACACCTCCATCTCAGTCTGATGGTCTGCTGTTTGCTTACTGTTGTCCAACATGGCGGTTCATGGTTTAGGCAGTGTGAGAGAGTAGGGAGCCACGAGGCCAGGATGTGGACCTCTGGAGCTGGAGCTGGATATACGCCTCCACGCACATCGCTGGATCTGGAACTAATGGTAAATATCAGTATTCGTGATTATCATGTAAACAGTCAGTCAGTAGCATTAATAATTAATAATAAAACTGTGCAGGAATTAAAGCTCGTGTGCGGAGTTTCTGTTCGTTTCCAATGTATGTATCATTTTTTAACAGAGCTTAAATGTGTCAGTCTGGTTTGATACTATGATATAATATTAGTATAAAGCAATATAAAAATGTATCTATGAGCCCCACCTTCATCTCATAGACCCCCATGTTATACGAAAAAGTGCCGGTCAGCGTCAGTCAATAGATTTCAAGCTTCCGCCTTGTCGTGCTGTCAATCAAAGTGTGAAGCAGCCAGAGAGCACGGCCGCTCGCCCAGCAGAGGAGAGTTAGCTCTGCAGCAGCCGCCCCGCTTACCTCAGATATATCCACTGTCTGCTGAACATCCACCGTAAACAGCTAAACATAGAGGATGCTGTAGGACTCAGAGGCTCTCATTTTCACCCGACAGATAATAGCGTGCATAATTAAAGGGGCGTGGCTTGGTCGCTCATGAAAGCAGAGGGAGAGCGGAACCTGAGACGTTGGATTAAAAAAAACCTCTCTCTTTCAAAACTCCAGACACGAGCTTTAAATAAAAGCATGGGGTAGAGGGAGATGTCAGGACACTGTAAGTAGTCCCTGTACACGAGTCACAAGTTACAAGGCAAGAATGACAGGATCTTTGTTTGGCTTGGAGGTACACACTCCCACTGGGTCGCCCGTTGACTGGTCCAGTCCACATGGACCTCCACACCCGTCAAAGACTGCTCGTCATCAAGGTCTGACTCACTGAACCACGTTTTATAATGCAAGGAGACACCTTTCCTTTGTCTGTGGTGGGAGATCCACTCACACCTCCTCTCAGATCTCCACCTGGACCTCCACCTAAACCTCCATTCAGATCTCCAACCAGGTCACAACCCAGACATTCACTCTGACCTCCACTCAAACCCCGACCCAGACCTCCATCCAAACCACCACCTTGGTGCTTCTAGAGTCTCAGGTTGTCTCTATGGTCAGGGTGTAGATAGTCTACGGGAGTCTCAGGTTGTAGATAGTCTACTGGGGTCTCAGGTTGTAGATAGTCTACTGGAGTGTCAGGTTGTAGATGGACTACAAGAGTCTCAGGTTGTAGATAGTCTACTGGGGTCTTAGGTTGTCTTCAAGAGTCTCAGGTTGTAGATAGTCTACTGTAGTCTCAGGTTGTAGATAGTCTACTGACTGGAGTCTCAGGTTGTTGATAGTCTTCTAGAGTCTCAGGTTGTAGATAGTCTACTGTAGTCTCAGGTTGTAGATAGTCTACTGGAGTCTCAGGTTGTTGATAGTCTTCCAGAGTCTCAGGTTGTAGATAGTCTACTGTAGTCTCAGGTTGTAGATAGTCTACGGGGGTTGCAGGTTGTAGATAGTCTACGGGAGTCTCAGGTTGTATATAGTCTTCTAGAGTCTCAGGTTGTATATAGTCTACTGTAGTCTCAGGTTGTAGATAATCTACTGGAGTCTCAGGTTGTAGATAGTCTTCTAGAGTCTCAGGTTGTAGATAGTCTACTGTAGTCTCAGGTTGTAGATAGTCTTCTGTAGTCTCAGGTTGTAGATAGTCTACTTGGGTCTCAGGTTGTAGATAGTCTATGGGATTCTCAGGTTGTAGATAGTCTACTGGGGTCTTAGGTTGTCTACAAGAGTCTCAGGTTGAAGATAATCTACTGGGGTCTTAGGTTGTCTACAAGAGTCTCAGGTTGTAGATAGCCTTCTGGGGTCTTAGGTTGTCTAGAAGAGTCTCAGGTTTTAGATAGTCTTCTAGAGTCTCAGGTTGTAGATAGTCTACTGGAGTGTCAGGTTTCAGATAGTCTACTGGGGTCTCAGGATGTACTCAACTCAACTTGTCAACTCAATTTTATTTATATAGCACTTTAAAAACAACTAAAGCTGGCACAAAGTGCTGTACAAAGACACAAATATATATATAAGTGCAAGTCTAAGAGTAAAACACATTAAGAACAAAGAACACAAAACAAACAACAACAAAAAAGTGACAAATAAACATAAAAAATCAAGGGCAGAGTCTCAGGCTGACTTAAAAGCCAGTGAATAAAAATGTGTTTTAAGATCTTTCTAAAAAATGGACAGTGAGGGGGCTTGTCTGATGCGCAGTGGCAGAGACAGTATGACGATACCAAAACTTGGATACCGCCCACCCCTATAGTGAAGCGCAGGGCTGGGGTAAATACACTGCTGAGGCTGCTAAGTGGATTAAAAAGAATCAGGATATGCGTACCGCCATGGAAAAACCCAATGCTATCCCACACAGACAGGCTGTCAGGACAGCAGCCACATGTCTGTCAGCCCCATGAGGGAGGAAAAGAGGAAGAGGAAGGGCTGACCAGGGGTATTTATAGACACCCGGTAATTACAGGCCACACTGCCTCTAGTGGGAGGGAGTGCAACTCCCCACCATGTCACACATAGTCTTCTAGAGTCTCAGGTTGTAGGTAGTCTTCTAGAGTCTCAGGTTGTCGATAGTCTTCTAGAGTCTTAGGTTGTAGGTATTCTTCAAGAGTCTTAGGGTGTAGATAGTCTTATAGAGTCTCAGGTTGTAGACAGTCTACTGGGGTCTCAGGTTGTAGGTTGTCTTACAGAGTCTCAGGTTTCAGATAGTCTTCTGGAGTCTCAAGTTGTAGATAGTCGTCTAGAGTCTCTGGTTGTAGGTAGTCTTCTAGAGTCTCAGGTTGTCGATAGTCTTCTAGAGTCTTAGGTTGTAGGTATTCTTCAAGAGGCTTAGGGTGTAGATAGTCTTATAGAGTCTCAGGTTGTAGACAGTCTACTGGGGTCTCAGGTTGTAGGTTGTCTTACAGAGTCTCAGGTTTTAGATAGTCTTCTAGAGTCTCAAGTTGTAGATAGTCTTCTAGTGTCTCAAGTTGTAGATAGTCTTCTAGAGTCTCAGGTTGTAGATAGTCTTCTGCAGTGTCAGGTTGTAGATAGTCTACTGGAGTCTCAGGTTGTAGATTGTCTTCTGGAGTCTCAGGTTGTAGATAGTCTTCTAGAGTCTCAGGTTGTAGGTAGTATTCTGGAATCCCAGGTTGTAGACAGTCTACTGGGGTCTCAGGTTGTAGATAGTCTTCTGGAGTATCAGGTTGTAGATAGTCTACTGGGGTCTCAGGTTGTAGATAGTCTTCTGGAGTCTCACGTTGTAGAGAGTTTACTGTGGTCTCAGGTTGTAGGCAGTCTTCTAGAGTCTCAGGTTGTAGACAGTCTTCTAGAGTCTCAGGTTGTAGACTGTCTACTGGAGTCTCAGGTTGTAGATAGTGTTCTAGAGTCTTAGGTTGTAGATAGTCTACTGGAGTCTTTGGTTGTCGACAGTTTACTGGGGTCTCAGGTTGTAGGTAGTCTTCTAGAGTCTCAGGCTGTAGATAGTCTTCTAGAGCCTCAGGTTGTAGATAGTTTTCTAGAGTCTCAGGTTGTTGATAGTCTACTGGAGTCTCAGGTTGTCGGTAGTCTTCTGGAGTCTCAGATTGTAGGTGGTCTCCTGGAGTCTCAGGTTGTAGGTAGGCTTCTGGAGTCTCAGGTTGGAGGTAGTCTTCTGGAGTCTGAGGTTGTAGATAGTCTTCTGGAGTGTCAGGTTGTAGATAGTCTTCTGGAGTCTCAGGTTGTAGATAGTCTTCTGGAGTCTCAGGTTGTAGATAGTGTTCGAGAGTCTCAGGTTGTAGGTAGTCTTCCCAGAATCTCAGGTTTCAGATAGTCTTCTGGAGTATCAAGTTGTATATCGTCTTGTAGAGTCTCAGGTTGTAGATAGTCTACTGTGGTCTCGGTCTCAGGTTGTAGATAGTTTTCTAGAGTTTCAGGTTGTAGATGGTCTACTGGAGTCTCAGGTTCTAGGTAGTTTTCTGGAGTCTCAGGTTGTAGACAGTCTACTGGAGTCTCAGGTTGTCGATCGTCTTCTAGAGTCTCAGCTTGTTGGTATTCTGCTGGGGTCTCAGGTTGCAGATAGTCTTCTGGAGTCTCAGATTGTAGGTGGTCTCCTGGAGTCTCAGGTTGTAGGTAGGCTTCTGGAGTCTCAGGTTGTAGGTAGTCTTCTGGAGTCTCAGGTTGGAGGTAGTCTTCTGGAGTCTGAGGTTGTAGATAGTCTTCTGGAGTGTCAGGTTGTAGATAGTCTTCTGGAGTCTCAGGTTGTAGATAGTCTTCTGGAGTCTCAGGTTGTAGATAGTGTTCGAGAGTCTCAGGTTGTAGGTAGTCTTCCCAGAATCTCAGGTTTCAGATAGTCTTCTGGAGTATCAAGTTGTATATCGTCTTGTAGAGTCTCAGGTTGTAGATAGTCTACTGTGGTCTCGGTCTCAGGTTGTAGATAGTTTTCTAGAGTTTCAGGTTGTAGATAGTCTACTGGAGTCTCAGGTTCTAGGTAGTTTTCTGGAGTCTCAGGTTGTAGACAGTCTACTGGAGTCTCAGGTTGTCGATCGTCTTCTAGAGTCTCAGCTTGTTGGTATTCTGCTGGGGTCTCAGGTCGCAGATAGTCTTCTGGAGTCTCAGATTGTAGGTAGTCTTCTAGAGTCTCAGGTGGCAGATAGTCTTCTGGAGTATCAGGTTGTAGATAGTCTATTGGGGTCTCAGGTTGTAGGTTGTCTTACAGAGTCTCAGGTTTTAGATAGTCTTCTAGAGTCTCAAGTTGTAGATAGTCTTCTAGTGTCTCAAGTTGTAGATAGTCTTCTAGAGTCTCAGGTTGTAGATAGTCTTCTGCAGTGTCAGGTTGTAGATAGTCTACTGGAGTCTCAGGTTGTAGATTGTCTTCTGGAGTCTCAGGTTGTAGATAGTCTTCTAGAGTCTCAGGTTGTAGGTAGTATTCTGGAATCCCAGGTTGTAGACAGTCTACTGGGGTCTCAGGTTGTAGATAGTCTTCTGGAGTATCAGGTTGTAGATAGTCTACTGGGGTCTCAGGTTGTAGATAGTCTTCTGGAGTCTCACGTTGTAGAGAGTTTACTGTGGTCTCAGGTTGTAGGCAGTCTTCTAGAGTCTCAGGTTGTAGACAGTCTTCTAGAGTCTCAGGTTGTAGACTGTCTACTGGAGTCTCAGGTTGTAGATAGTGTTCTAGAGTCTTAGGTTGTAGATAGTCTACTGGAGTCTTTGGTTGTCGACAGTTTACTGGGGTCTCAGGTTGTAGGTAGTCTTCTAGAGTCTCAGGCTGTAGATAGTCTTCTAGAGCCTCAGGTTGTAGATAGTTTTCTAGAGTCTCAGGTTGTTGATAGTCTACTGGAGTCTCAGGTTGTCGGTAGTCTTCTGGAGTCTCAGATTGTAGGTGGTCTCCTGGAGTCTCAGGTTGTAGGTAGGCTTCTGGAGTCTCAGGTTGGAGGTAGTCTTCTGGAGTCTGAGGTTGTAGATAGTCTTCTGGAGTGTCAGGTTGTAGATAGTCTTCTGGAGTCTCAGGTTGTAGATAGTCTTCTGGAGTCTCAGGTTGTAGATAGTGTTCGAGAGTCTCAGGTTGTAGGTAGTCTTCCCAGAATCTCAGGTTTCAGATAGTCTTCTGGAGTATCAAGTTGTATATCGTCTTGTAGAGTCTCAGGTTGTAGATAGTCTACTGTGGTCTCGGTCTCAGGTTGTAGATAGTTTTCTAGAGTTTCAGGTTGTAGATGGTCTACTGGAGTCTCAGGTTCTAGGTAGTTTTCTGGAGTCTCAGGTTGTAGACAGTCTACTGGAGTCTCAGGTTGTCGATCGTCTTCTAGAGTCTCAGCTTGTTGGTATTCTGCTGGGGTCTCAGGTTGCAGATAGTCTTCTGGAGTCTCAGATTGTAGGTGGTCTCCTGGAGTCTCAGGTTGTAGGTAGGCTTCTGGAGTCTCAGGTTGTAGGTAGTCTTCTGGAGTCTCAGGTTGGAGGTAGTCTTCTGGAGTCTGAGGTTGTAGATAGTCTTCTGGAGTGTCAGGTTGTAGATAGTCTTCTGGAGTCTCAGGTTGTAGATAGTCTTCTGGAGTCTCAGGTTGTAGATAGTGTTCGAGAGTCTCAGGTTGTAGGTAGTATTCCCAGAATCTCAGGTTTCAGATAGTCTTCTGGAGTATCAAGTTGTATATCGTCTTGTAGAGTCTCAGGTTGTAGATAGTCTACTGTGGTCTCGGTCTCAGGTTGTAGATAGTTTTCTAGAGTTTCAGGTTGTAGATAGTCTACTGGAGTCTCAGGTTCTAGGTAGTTTTCTGGAGTCTCAGGTTGTAGACAGTCTACTGGAGTCTCAGGTTGTCGATCGTCTTCTAGAGTCTCAGCTTGTTGGTATTCTGCTGGGGTCTCAGGTTGCAGATAGTCTTCTGGATTCTCAGATTGTAGGTAGTCTTCTAGAGTCTCAGGTGGCAGATAGTCTTCTGGAGTATCAGGTTGTAGATAGTCTATTGGGGTCTCAGGTTGTAGATAGTCTTCTGGAGTCTCAGGTTGTAGATAGTGTTCTAGAGTCTCAGGTTGTAGGCAGTCTTCCCAGAATCTCAGGTTTCAGATAGTCTTCTGGGGTATCAAGTTGTATATCGTCTTGTAGAGTCTCAGGTTGTAGATAGTCTACTGTGGTCTCGGTCTCAGGTTGTAGATAGTTTTCTAGAGTTTCAGTTTGTAGACAGTCCACTGGGGTCTCAGGGTGAAGGTAGTCTTCCAGAGTCTCAGGTTTTAGACAGTCTACTGGGGTCTCAGGTTGTAGATAGTCTTCTGGAGTCTCAGGTTGTAGATAGTTTACTGGGGTCTCATGTTGTAGGTAGTCTTCTAGAGTTTCAGGTTGTACATAGTCTTCTGGAGTCTCTGGTTGTAGACAGTCTACTGGACTGTCATGTTGTAGATAGTTTTCTGTTGTCTCAGGTTGTAGATAACTGTCCTGGCTCAATGGCTGTTGGTGGGTTCAGCCCACCCCCCCCCCCCCCGACTCGGCCTTGCTGCAGTCCATGACGGGAAGCAGAGGGTCTGTAGAGGGTCTGTGGAGGCCTGGAGGTCTGGTCGGTGTTTAACGGCGCCTTGCTGCTCTGACCTGGGGCAGCTTACCCAGCAGGCCTCTCTCTTCCTGCTCACTGAGACTAATCTCGGTTGGCATTTTAAGCTTGTTTCCTCATCCAAACAAATTAGCCCTTAAAGAAAGCAGAGACAAACATTATTTCTACGGGTGTGACGAGACTCGATGTTGGGGTCACGATCACGAGACGAGATTTTACTTTACTTTTCTGAAGACTAAAATGAGAACGTATATGATTGGAAAAACAGATTTTTTTTTTCATTCAACAGTCACAAAACAATACAGGTGCTTTTTGTGCACAGGTTTAATGAGAGGACACCATAAAATCCAAGCGGCAGTGTCCCCTGGAGACAGGTGTCTCTTCAGAGAGACAGGCTATGAGGACTACATGGAGGACATGTTTGAAACACAAGAGTTGGAGCTCATTGCTGAAAATGATAGGTCCAAAATCCCAGTGGAGACATGAAACATGCTGCTCAGTGATTATAGGAAGAGTTTGACAGCTGTAATAGGTAAAGAAGGCTTTTCTATGTATTATTAATTAGTTAAAGTGGTGTGAATAACTCTGGACATGCTGCTTTTTGTTCAAATGTAAATTAAAGCATAGAGGTTAGGGGTGTGGATCTCCATGACTGTGGCGATAAGATATGCATCTTGATGCCCTGCCAACGATACGATATAATTTGCGAATTACTGAATCCCTGCCGATACGATACTTACGATTTATCCCTGTTTTTGATACGAAACGATATGATTCATCCTCCATCCCAATTTGATGCGATATGATTCACCCCTCTTCCTGATACGATGTATGATTCACCCTGTTCCTGATACGATGCGATCCACCTGTTTGCGATGCGATTTAATAAATTAGTTCAATCAAATGCAGTTCAATGTGAAGCAAAAAAATATATCAAATGTTATCTATTAAGCAAACAAAAAAATAAGAAGATGGCAATTCATTCAATATGTTAAAATAGGCTGGGTTTATTCCTTAGAAGTAGAAAATGGAACAAAAAAGTGCTTATTGTCTGAACAAATATTCCTCGTAATCTCTCTACCAGTACTATGTATTACTTACTATGTATTACTGTCCTGTAACAATAAAAGAGTAAAACAAAACAAGTAAAAGATTTCTATGAGATGCTGTCAGTGTAAACGGTACAGTAACAGTAACACCACATCACTCTCCATGAGTTGCTTCAAGTGAGGCTTTGCAGTGTCCGTCTCCCCGTCTCCCAGACAGTTCAGAAGCTCGGCATTCTTTACAAACAATGTGTGTCTTGTCAAGTTTGTCATCTTTCTTGTAAAATTCATAGTACTTCCAAACGATGGATTTGAACTCTGAGGGTGCATTAAAAGACATATTGGAGGATTCTCCGCCGCATGCGCGGCTCCCTCCATGAGGACTGTCGGGAGCGCGCACGTCAGCCGCATGTCAGTTTGTTTACATCCGCGCAGCTGGAGCTTCGTCTTTTAGCAGAGGATTAAAACACATTGTAATCATGTCGGACTCTTCATCAGTCAGTAATAACCCTTTGGGAATTACGTATGAGCGGAAGAGCGCGCACAGAGGCGGCGACTCGACATGATGTGTCATCATGCAAACGCAGTCCCAGATTGACTGGCATTGTGACTGCCCAAGTACGAGTTGGGAACCATACAACGCTGATTGATTCGCAGGATCCTCCAGTATGTCTTTAAAGATCTGATTCTCTTGTAACGTAGCGCTGCCGCTGCTGCACTCCGCCATGTTGTTTTAACTTGTAGCACAGTGTGTGTGCGCATGCGCATACGGCTTCCGTCCGTCTTCGGGAATGATGGTGCATTCAAGACGCCTCGGAAACACAAGACAGAAGATAGATAGATAGATAGATAGATAAAAACTTTATTAATCTCCCAAGGGAGAAATTCCGGTGTCCAGCAGCACACAGATCATTCACATGCAAATAAATAACAACAGTACAATAAATACAAGTGCTCGGATTGTACTTGGTTTGGCTCAGGCACATCTGTTATACAGCCTGATTGCTGAGGGGATGAACGACCTCTTGAAGCCTCAGTTCTGCAGCGCAGTGACAGCAGCCTGTTACTCCGCTCACTTTTTTGAGCTGCAACTGTGTCGTGCAGTGGATGTTTGGAGTTCCTCAAGATACTCTGCATTAGAGCCCCCATCCTCCTCTCCAAGACTGCTCCAACAGAGTCCACCTTCCTCCCCAGGAAGGTGGACTCAAGAAGGCAGTACAACGTGTAAAAACCGATGCAATTTTGAAGATTACCGATTAGGCACACAGCGAACGATGCATCATGACTATAAGCCGTCATCGCATCGATACACACTGAATGAATCGATACACTCGTATCTCACATGTATGTATCTCGATCACGATCGATATCGATTAATCTCCACATCCCTAATAGAGATATTTTTCCACAATGGTGCTTATTGTACATCATCTTATTAACTTTTGGAAAATACCTGTATCATTTGTGTTGAATAAAATAACATGAACTTTTTTTCAGCCTAAATTTGCCTGAAATATAAATAATTTGGGGCTTAAATGTGTCTGCCTCATGAAAACGACTCAAAACACTGTAGTTTATATGACAGGTCTTTAGGTAGCGCTGTGACTCTGTAACTCTGCACAGCAATACACCAGAGAAGAAGACTCGGAGCTCCCCACTCCCAGCCAACACCAGAAGATCAAGCTGGCATGAGAAGATGGCGGCACGCACAGTTGCATCGGCCCAAGGCTCCAAGCTACTTTTGCACCTTTTTATATTATCTCACCTGTCCTTTTTGAGTCTTTTTATTCTTTCCGGGACACAGCCGCGTCACAGCGATCACTTATACAGCCGCCAAGACCTGATAGACATCGGTCTTCAGGCTAAAATGGACATTGCAAGCACCTTCTCATGGACACACAACATCCCACCGGAGATAACCAGACCGCCGGGCACCCTGTGGATTGTTATCGGGACCAGGAGGCGTCGGAGATGTCGCAGGGAGAGGAAGCAGAAACACAGACGCTGGGCAGGCCTGCTCGCTCAGCTCAGGAGACAACTGCACAGACCACCGCTTCCTTCCATATTCCTGACAAACACCAGATCAGCTCGCAAATAAGATGGATGAGCTGCAATCACAGATCACCGACAACCGCTACCTCCGTGAGTACTGTCTTCTGATTATCAGTGAATCCTGGCTGCGCCTGCACATCCCCGATATTACAGTCCAGCAAGCAAGCCGCACCATCCACCACCATGACCGGACCGAAGCCTCCAGTAGGAGCATGGGAGGGGGGCTCGAGGACTCGGACAGCAGAGTGATGGACGCCCACTGCTCACCGGACCGATAGGCCAAGTCTGTACAGAGCCGACCCTTCCAGCTGCCACGGGAGATAACGGTAGCCATCGTCACCGCAGTCCATATACCCCCCGATGCTAACGTTAGCTCGGCACTCGGCCAGCTCCAGCTCAAGATCTCACAACAACAGACGGTCCATCCAGATGGCGAACACATCGTCGCTGGGGATTTGAATAAAGCACAGTTAAATACTGGACTCCTCACATTCCACCAGCACGTCAAGTGTGCAACCAGGAGAGAAAACTCTCTGGACCATGTTTATTCCAATATGACGCATGCATACAGGGCGACCCCCCTCCCCCACCTCTCTCTGCTCCTCTTCCCTGCCTACCCCCCCTCAGAGGGCAGGCCAAACCAGCCACAGTGACCATCAAAGCCTGGCCTGAAAAAGCTCTCAACCAACTGCAACACTGCTCTGCCTGCATGGAATGGAGCATTTTGGAAGATCAGGACCTCGACCAGTGGCGGATGGTCAGTAGGGGCCGCTGGGGCGCCGCCCTCATCAGTCTATAGTCAGTCAGTACAGGAAGTCTACACAATTTTCAGAAAATATAAAACTTTGAGTGTATAATTTCTATGTGTAAAATATTGTATTTTCAGCCTTGTTGCGCATATAAAAGGCATTACATTGTTTCTTTTTAATCATTTTTCACGGTATTTCTGTATGAATAACACTTCCTGGTTTTGAGGGCGCCGGTGTTGTGCCGAGTTATGCCTGCCTGCCGAGATCTGCATCCCCTGCTTAACAGCAGTTAAGGGGGGATGCATTATTCGGCAGGACACATTTTGTCTGTGCCGAGATTTGCATCCCCTGGTTTTTTGGGGCCAGATAAGTTCCACGTTTATATAATTCACATGGTTTGGTAAACGTGAGACCTATTTGCGCCCCCTCAAAAAAAAAAAGAACAAAAAAACAGGACACTCAATTCTCGGCAGAGACAAAGAGTGTCCTGCCAAACAGTGCATCCCCCTCTTCATTAAAGTTATGGACATTTTTAGATCAGACGATACAAAACACGTTACAGATGCAGGTCTTTTAATCAAACAACGTGAATTATATAAACGTGGAATAAACTATCCTGTCTTTACTGTAAATAAATGAGGTTCGGACATATTTTTCGGCATTACATTTTGAATTTCGAATCTGAACTTCAATGAAATGCTTCTACAGACTGCACTGCGAAGAAATCCAAGCTTTCATATAGCATCTTTTCATTATAAAAAAGCAGAAAACAGTTTGGCGTCTCATAGTTTCCGTTTGAGGATGTGCGGATGTGCTCCCGCGACCAGGGGATGCAGATCTCGGCAGGCATGCATAATTCGGCACAACACCGGGACACATTCACCAAGAGATACAGTAGGTGGCGGTATGCACCTCAGTTGTTGGTCGCCAGCCGCCATTATTCCAAAGAAGAAGACGAATGGGGGCGCCGGACAAATGGATCCCTATGGAGAGCCTCAAACTTTTTATTAAAATGTGACTTAAGGCTGCATTTTGATTGGTTCCTTACAAATCGGGTTTGTGGCGCAGCTCTGTGCGCCACGCATTGGCTACTCCCACTTTTTATTATCAACCAATTAGAATGGTTTTATTTCTGTTGTTTCGTTGTGTTTGGACACTGCTGTTGTCTCTCATCTGCACTCCTGCATTTTCGACTCTAACGAACGTCCACAGTGGCAGAGTGGAGTGTTGAGAAGGATGGTGTGTGAAAGTGGAACTGGAATAATGAAAATTAATTCTGTAAAGTCTCTCCAAGTGCACGGTAAGAATAAATGAGTGCAATAAGTGACGGCTACAATAAGTTTCATTTGTTCGTTCTCCCAGACTGAAGGAACAGATGTTTCATATGATCTGTTGAGGCGTCTGCTTTATAGGATATTTTTGTTGCTAGATTTTTTTTTTTCATTTACAACGGTACTAAATGGTAATTTTCCAGATTTTTCAGTCAGAGCTCCATGTTTATCTGTCATATTTATTGGTTGTGTTTGCTTTTCATTCATTGTTAATGACACTGAGAAAACATTCTGTTAATTATTTTTGTTTAGTGGTTCAAATTTTCTTCCAGTTCCAGGATAAAATGTTCTTTAGAAGTGAAAGTTTATTGATTTTGATAGGATGTTCTTGCATTATTATGGCATATTATATTAGTTGCAAATGGTCTCAAAATAACCTTGTTGTTTAGTGCAATGTTATCACTTATTGCAATAATTTCTGAGACAATTAACTGCACAGAAAATGTTGATGTTACTGTATGTGTAAATAAGCTGGTTACCAGTTGTTGCACAGACCAATACAGTGAATGGACCTGTGGATGTGGCAGACACACCATTTCTTCAAAATAAAACAGATGACAATGTTTGATTATATACATACACTCAGTTTTTCTTCCCTCCTAAATGCCCGTCCATGCTTCACATGTCCGCGTGGGTGCGCGTTGCGCGTTGGTCCGCGTGACGTAAAAATCGTCATGAATTCCTGTCCGCTAGGGTCTGCGCGGACCGGTCCGCGGACGTCCGCGCAGCAGCCAGAATTTGAGACCGCATTGAGCTCAAAATGTAGCATGGGAGAAAGCGCGTCCGCATCGGTGGTGCGCGGACCTTCCAAAGCGGACGCGGAAACGCGTACATGTGAAGCATGGACCAGCCTTAACTCTGTAACTGCATGGACATTAAAGTGGCAAGGTTTGCAGCATCAACTTGCCTCCAAGGTAATTTGCGCCCCCCCCCAAAAAAAATTGTCACCAGCCGCCACTGACCTCGACACACACCGAGTCTGTCCTCTTGTGCATCAGGTGCTGTATAGAGAATGTCACAGAGGACAGACACATCGAGTCTTTCCAAACAGGAAACCCTGGATGACAAAGGCCAAACAGGCCAATCAGGTCTACAGCAGACGCCATCGCCATCACCCTCCACACAGCGCTGAGCCACCTGGAGAACAAGAATAGCTCCGTGAGGATGCTCTCCCTGGACTGCAGCCCAGCATTTAACACCGTCATCCCAGACATCCTCTCCACCAAACTGCAACTACAACCCCCCAACACACCACCACCTGTTACTCCATCAGCCTCCGTCAGCCTCCACCGACCTCCATCAGCCTCCATCAACCTCCATCAGCCTCCATCAGCCTCCATCAACCTCCATCAGCCTCCATCAACCTCCATCAGCCTCCATCAGCCTCCATCAGCCTCCGTCAGCCTCCATCAACCTCCACCGACCTCCATCAGCCTCCATCGACCTCCATCGACCTCCATCAGCCTCCATCAGCCTCCGTCAGCCTCCATCAACCTCCATCAGCCTCCATCAGCCTCCGTCAGCCTCCGTCAGCCTCCATCAGCCTCCGTCAGCCTCCATCAACCTCCATCAACCTCCATCAGCCTCCATCAGCCTCCATCAGCCTCCATCAACCTCCATCAACCTCCGTCAGCCTCCATCAGCCTCCATCAGCCTCCATCAGCCTCCATCAACCTCCATCAGCCTCCGTCAGCCTCCATCAACCTCCATCAGCCTCCATCAGCCTCCGTCAGCCTCCATCAACCTCCATCAGCCTCCATCAGCCTCCATCAGCCTCCATCAACCTCCGTCAGCCTCCATCAGCCTCCATCAACCTCCATCAGCCTCCGTCAGCCTCCATCAACCTCCATCAGCCTCCGTCAGCCTCCGTCAGCCTCCATCAACCTCCATCAGCCTCCGTCAGCCTCCATCAGCCTCCATCAACCTCCATCAGCCTCCATCAGCCTCCGTCACCCCTCACCGTGACAGGTTCAAACGGTCCTGAAGAACATGCATATGAGCAGGTCTGCAGGTCCAGATGAGCTTGGCCCTGTCTTTCTTAAGATTGGTGCTGAAAATATTGCTGAATCAGTGAGTTATATTTTTAATTTGTCTCTAACAATGTTGTTCCTGAAATGTGGAAGTCGGCATTTGTTCCATGGAGTGACTCTTCAAATTTAAACAACTACAGGCCAATTCCTAAATGATGTGTTCTGACCACCGTCCTGGAAAAACGTGTCAGTGAGCGACTGAAAGACTTTTCAGACATAAATAATAGCCTGGATCCAAACCAGTCAGGGTTGAGAAAGCAGCACTGCTGCTCCTGAAGCAGTGACCGACATGGCGGAGGCTCCCGATGGCTGAAACTGCTCACGCAGCGGATCATCAGACTCCTCTGAACGGGCTCCTTGGTGCTGGCTGTCGGGTGGTTAACGATGCATAGCTTTATTATTGGTCAGTTTGGTCTTCATACCCAGGCTAGTTTCAGACCTGATGCTCTGACTGAAGCTGAGGGAACCGGTCTTTGTTTTCCAGGGAGAACATAAACGAAGCTACAGGATCCTCATAAACTACACTGCAGATAATCAAAGTTTTACAGCATGCAGTAAAACAAGCTCGGAAACAAACGTCCATTAAAAAAAGCTCTGATACATCAAGAAGTGTCAGCTCAAGGCCAAGTACTGTAATCATTATTCTATTCAGCGCTGATAAGCAATCGTACGATAGGCTCCAACAATCAATGGACTGACAAGAGGCAGATTCCAGAACATGAGAGGATCGTAAACAGGCTCAGCCAGCGAAGAGCTCATGCTACACAAAGGAAAAGAGCTTTACTCAGATGATACAGATCAGTGCAACGAACCGGGAAGGAGGAAATGCTCTGTGACGATTATCACACCGTTGAGTCATAAAGTCCTCTTCAGGGCCCGGATTGTTTGGGACCTGGTTAGACAGTGACAGACTGGTCTCTCCACGGCTCCGCCCAGCTGATAGCAGACCAGCCGACGCTCAGCTTTTTTCTCAAGCGAGGCTTAAAAACATCAAGGTGTTCCCTGGCTGGAAGGGACTCTTTGGAAAACCAGCAGCCGGTGGTCTCGTTCACTCCACTTCCTACCATGGTTCCCTCAGTGGAACCACTCTGTTCTCCTCAAAGTGTCGGCCCCCCAGGGAGAAGCTGGAGCTGAGCCCGTCCAGTGCCACTCTGCAGATTCACTGCGCCATAAACGCCACCTTTGAGCTTCTCACACTGGATTTTACTGTCTTTGTATCACAGCACTATCAGTTTATTTGTGAGTCACAGGTTTACAGAGTTTCAGGTGTGAGCGGCCACTTCTTTGGTGTCCATGATGAATTAAAACATGTCCCAGCAGCTCCAGGCTGGGTTTGTCTTCACAGTAACACACACTCCAGATCCAGTCACCGAGCCTCATTTAGTGTTTATTATATCCACTCTTCAGCTCTGACACTTTTACATGCTGCTGTTTAATACCCCACACATCTCTTTTATCTATACAGCACCAATTATACACATCATCTAAAAGTAGCTCCAGTTCAAACAAGCTGTAGATAAAAGACAATGATTCAGTGTGAGGATACAGTCATGGAGAGGAAACCTCCACTGACGTGGAGGCTTTGTGCTTTCACTCCAGCGAGGGACGACTCGCTGTTGTGTAATCCACTCATTCCCAATAGAAGCTCCCAGCGTTAGAGCCGTCTCCATACAGAGCAGTCAGCAGGATCACTCCGTCTGAACCTTCTGATCACAATCCCCATCATTCCCCATCAGCCTCTGTGAACTCCTCCATTCCCATACACAGGAATGCTAGTGTTTGAATATGCTACAGTTTGCATGCCAGACCACACACACACACACACACACACACACAGATAACATGTGACATATAAAGCGGTCAGCTCCTTTACGAGGTCCTTCTTCATGGGGGAGTTACATAAACATGGGAAACGAGATAACACTCCTACAGTGACATAACAGCCATGAAGACTGTCGGTTCAGCAGAGGTCAGTCTGACTGTCAGTGATCACTCAGACAAACATGACCTCTTGATCTCCATGCTAGGACAAGGCTAGGTCATGAACCGGAAGATGCAGACAGGAGTTCAGTCGGCGTTTGTTTGTCAGGCATCATCCCTGGAAGCAGCGGGACCAGCAGGACCAGCCCAGTCTCACTCCTGATGTGAGTCACGTAAATGAGTCTGGTGGCACCGGTCCACGCTTGGTGGTTTTGGTGTCTCTCTCGATACCTGGTCTTTCTTAACCTGTCCTGTCCAGCAGGACGCAGCAGAGCGGAGGTCTGGCTGCTGGAAGCTTCCAGACTGATTTACTCTCCCAACAGGAGCGAAAGTATGACATGGTTTGATCACATGGTTTCTGACTGTATTTCATTTATCTTGAGTACTGATACGATATTTCTGGACCTGACAGGGGGACAGAAAGACAGGAAGAGAGACAGAGAGAAGGAAGTGAACAAACAGAGTGTAGAGAAGGAAGAGAGCGAAGGTTCCACCATCCTTCAATCAATCAATCAATCAATCAATGTATTTTTGTATAGCCCAGTATCACAACAACAGTTGCCTCAGAGGGCTTCAAGATGTTACATTGGTCGGTAAAAATAAAAACAGTGAATAAGCATAATGTTAAGATGTCAATATTTACAGTAACGAGACAAAACGAAGCAACCACCGCCTTCGACCCTCACATCCGGCAAGAAAAAACTCCAAAAACCCAGTGGGAGAAGAAGAAATCTTGAGGAGAACCACAGTATGGAGGGATCCCTCTCCCAGGGACGGACAGCTTTGGCAACAGCTAGCATGAGACAATAAGAAGTAAAGCCTAGGACAATGTTGAGGACAGTCCGTTGGACGGTCCAGCACAGGAACTACGGATCCCATAAGTAGAACTGAAGCCAGTCCGCGGGCAGGACCGACAGGAGTGTCCTCCCGGTCCGGACGGAGCTTGTTCGTAGGCCCTCGTAATAGTGGAGTCAGCAACTGAAACTGGAGAAGACTCCCCCTCGAAGGGGGGGACAGCAGGTGAAAAGCAATGAACGGACTAAAGGGAATAACATTCAGACATTAGAGGACAGGGCTCAGTGCACTGTACTTCCCACAGCATTCTAGCTCCTGGGGCAGCTTTGTGGATAGTTTAGTATTTAAACTAGTATTTACTTAGTATAGTTTAGATAGTTTAGTTTAGTTTAGTTTAGTTTAGTTTAGTTTAGTTTAGTTTAGTTTAGAATCCCTAGCTGACCTGATCATAGGCTGCATCGAAGAGAAACGTCTTGAGCCTAACCTTAAATGTGGAGACTGTGTCTGCCTCTTTGACACCACTTGGAAGCTGGTTCCATAAAAATGGTGCCTGATAGCTAAAGGCTCTTCCACCTAGTGTCCATTTAGAGACCCTAGGAGTCACCAGTAACCCTGCATTTTGAGAGCGAAGTGCTCTGATTGGTTGATAAGGCGTTAAAGCATCTTGGAGATAGGTTGGAGCCATCCCATTTAGGATTTTGTAAGTGAGGAGAAGGATTTTAAATCTAACTCTAAACTCGACTGGAAGCCAGTGAAGAGATTTTAGAACGGGAGTAATGTGTTCACGTCTTCTAGTTCCAGTTAATAATCTGGCGGCCGCATTTTGAACCAACTGAAAGTTTTTTTAATACACTTTTTGGGCAGGCTGCGAGGAGGGAGTTGCAGTAGTCCAGTCTAGTAGAAACAAATGCATGGATGAGTTTTTCTGCATCGCTTCTCGGTAGAATGTTTCTTATTTTAGCTATGTTGCGCAAGTGGAAATATGCTGTTTTACAAGCCAGGTTGATGTGTGCTTTAAATGAGATATCCTGATCAAATAAGACCCCGAGGTTCCTGACAGTAGAGGAGGAGGATACACTGACGTTATCTAAGGTGATAATCTGTTTGGATAGACACTCTCTCAGTTTATGGGGGCCTAGTATAATGACCTCTGTTTTGCCAGGATTCAGACGGAGATAGTTCGTAGTCATCGAGGTTTTAATTTCTCTGATACAGTCACTGAGTCTGTCTATTTGATTAGTTTGATCAGGTTTCATAGATAAATACAGTTGTGTGTCATCTGCATAGCAATGAAAATTGATATCGTGACTTCTAATTATGTTCCCTAAAGGAAGCATATATAACAGAAATAAAATTGGCCCGAGCACGGACCCTTGAGGAACCCCATAACTGACCTGGGAGCACGGTGAGGACTGTTGGTTAACGTGAACAAATTGGTACCTATTAGATAAATAGGATTTGAACCAGCAGAGGGCTTTTCCTCTGATGCCGACCTCACATTCTAACCTCTGCAGGAGAATATTGTGGTCGATTGTATCAAAAGCTGCACTGAGGTCTAGGAGAACCAGGATTGAGACTAGACCTGCGTCAGCCGCCAATAGCAAGTCATTAGTGACTTTAACTAACGCAGTCTCAGTGCTGTGATAAGCTCTATATCCTGACTGAAATTTCTCAAATAAACTATTGTCCTGTAGGTGGCGGCAAAGCTGTTTAACCACAACTTTTTCCAGGACTTTTGAAATAAAAGGCAGATTTGATATCGGTCTGTAGTTAGCTAGAATATCAGGATCGAGATTAGGTTTTTTCAGCAGTGGTTTGATTACTGCGAATTTAAATGACTGTGGCACATAGCCATTTTCTAGAGAGGTATTTATTATAGTTAAGATCGTATTTAAAATATCTGGAAGAATATCTTTGAAAAGCTTAGTTGGAATTGGATCTAGGAGACAGGTCGAGGTTTTAGAAGACATTACAATCGAAGTAATCTCAGCCCCATTTACTAATGAGAAACTATCTAGTATTTCAGGTATTTCAGGTGGAGGCAGTGGCTGGATTCCCTGAGCTTGATCTGAGGAAAGCGCTTCACTGATTTTACCTCTAATGGTTATGATTTTATCATTAAAGAATTTAAGAAAGTCATGGCAGTTTAAAGATTCTGGGATTACTGGTTCCACTACAGTATGACTGTTTGTCAGTCTGGCTACAGTGTTGAACAGAAACCGAGGGTTATTTTTGTTTATTTCTATTAAACGAGAGTAATATAATGTCTTGGCTTTAAAAAGAATTTGTTTATAGCTTAGCAAGCTCCATTTCCAGGCCTTCAGAGATTGTTCCGATTTAGATTTACGCCACAGTCTTTCTAATTGCCGAGTTTTTTGTTTGAGAACACGGGTTTCAGAATTAAACCATGGAGCAACGCGCCTGGGTCGATTGGTTTTCAGCTGCAACGGGGCCACTACGTCAAGGGCAGATTTTAGTGAGTGCATAGCACTGTCAACAAACTGATCACTATTATCACCACTGGTCAATAAGCTCATTTCTGTGAGTTCACAAGATAATGCAGCAAATGCAGGCTGGATCAATTCTTTGTACCGAGCCACAGATTTTTCAGATAATGTCCGTATCAGCTGAATTTTATCTTTTTGAGCAGAGTAGTCTTCAATCAAAACCTGAAAAGTAATTAAAAAATGGTCTGAGAGTATGGGGTTCTGAGGGAGAACATTTAGGTCACTGACTTCTATCCCATATGTTAAGACCAGATCCAGGGTGTGCTTGTGACTATGAGTGGATTCATCAACATTTTGAGTGAAACCGATACTATCTAATACTGCAATAAACGCATTACTCAAACTGTCACCAGAATCATCCACATGGATGTTAAAGTCACCTATTATAAGGATCTTGTTATGAGTCAATACTATATTGCTTAAAAACTCTGAGAACTCAGTTAAAAAGTCAGAGTAAGGACCAGGAGGTCGATACACAATAATTAATAGCACAGCTTTTTGATTCTTCCAATTTGGACAAGTAAGTGTTAGTATTAAGCTTTCAAAAGAGTTGAATTTAACATTAGTTTTGGGTTTAAGAAGAAGACTGGAGTGGGAAATCACTGCCACACCTCCACCTCGACCTGTTGATCTAGCTGTTTGGAAATTAACATAGGTTGGAGGGGTACATTCATTGAGCCTCACATAATCATCTTGCTGAAGCCAAGTTTCTGTTAGAGCAAGGAGATCAATGTTATTGTCACCGATAAGGTCATTAACTAACAGAGATTTAGTGGAGATTGCTCTCATGTTTAGTAGACCACATTTTATGTATTTCCTACTGGAAGAGTTATTCTGTCTCGTACAGGTGTTAAGCTTTTTACCCATTGACTTTTTTCTAATGCTTTGAGCACTATGGACAGACTCAGTCTCTGTTAGCCTAGGTAAACCTCCATGCTTGACTTGTAAAAATCCGGGAGCAGGATTAGTGACATGATCAACAAGATCAACAGAGGAGCGTTCTACACGACTGTTCTGCGCCCGGGGCTCATAGTCAGTCAGAACCGACCCTCCACACCAGCTGCTCCACCTGAGCAGAGAGAACAGAGAGCATGCGGCGGACTGCAGCTGAAGAACACAGCCGGTAGTGAAGCTGGGGATCCAAGTGTCAAATTACAATGCAGGGCATCAGGAGAGGCCTGATCCAGACGCCCTCAGTGAGCTTCCCCGGCACAGCAACGCCGTTCCTATGCCGTGTACGTAGCACCCTACGCAGCGCCTATGGTAGGGCGTGACGCACACCTCCCGAAAATTCTAACAACGCGTGGTGACGTGAACGTCGAGGGCTGTGATTGGTCCGCTTTCGCATTGTTTATAGAATGAAGTAGAACTCACCCCGAATGCTTTTCTGATCCAAACGGTGCTTTGGGAGAAATTTAGATCCAAAATTGAGCGGTGCACATCTGTTAGCAGTGTTAGCACTGTTAGCAGACGGGGCTATGTGTATAGCCGCTCCTAAAACGGCTTTAATCGCCCACAAGCTCATTAGTTTCACCAATATTTCATCACGGTCCGCTCAGCCTCTCCTCCTCCACAGCCCGGGGTCCAGATATGTCATATATGCAGATATATGTTCTGTAAGTGCAGCGTGTCTAGATATCTGTGTCTAGATATCTGTGTCTATAGATCTATGTTTAGGTAAAGCCGGAGCTACGAAAGCTGCATTGTTGTTGTGACTGCCAATTGCGAAACAAAGACATGCCACGCCCCCTAGCGGTGAAATTGCAGAGGAGGGCGTTCCCTTGACGCAGAAGCAGGATATGTTCAGTAGTGGCGTAGGAACGACGTCGCTGTGACGGGGAAGCATACTGACGCCTTCACAACCCACAAGACAACAAGGTGAGTCCACATGCAGAACATGAAGAGGGGTTAAAGAGCAGCCTGATCATGACCTCTGACCTCTGAGAAGACCAGAAGCAGACCAGAGAGGCCCTCAGGGCCCAGAGAGCCGGGAGCCATTCCAGAGCCCGGACCCAGGCTGCACGATTAATCGATTTTGAATCGTAACCGACTTTTTGGGTTAAGACGTTGTTAAAAACGCTGAAATCGTAAGTGAACAATTTCGGCTTTTCACATTAACGCGTTCTTTTTGGTGCCTCTGAGCCACCGTAGTTTCTCCGGCCGTCTCATGACGTCATGACGGAAGTGCGTGTCTGCCTTCGCTCAGCGTCTGGTAACTAACGACAACAAGTCATGGCTACTGCCGGAGAAGTGACCTTTGCTCAGGGAAGTAAAGCTTTAGGCTGCGTTCATACCGACTTGGGCATCTCGATCGACCTCTGACCTCCTCCTCGAAGCGGCCCCGGCTCCACCCAAAGGTAGGCCGACCCAACGTGAAAAACGTGTCACACTGTCGCTCCCGGCTTTTTCTTCTAAAAAAGTCACTTTTTTCTTTTTAATTTTTAATTTTAAGTGAGAACAGGGACCTGGAGTGTGTTAAGATAAGGTGCTCTTAATCTCAAGGGATTCTTGTGTTTATTTGCAACAGAATTAAGTTCACTGGCAACAAGAACGCATACGAGACTGATTGTTCACTTTGGATTTTATAAGTGACAGTTTTGCACTATTCAGTCAGTAACGTGACTGTAACTTTTGGACTGGGGATTTATTGAATCCAAACAGCGAAAATAAGGTTCAATAAAAGACATTCAAAGTACTTTATTCATTTTCTTTTCTTTTTTTTTTTACTAAAAGTCGTAATCGTAATCGAAAAATCGGGTTTCAGAGAAAAAAAAAAACAATAGCGACCTTGCCTTCGGCCACCACGCCAGGAGGGCAATATAGGCCTGTGACCGCGGCCCCAGAAACATGAGATACCCCTCCCGGAGGTAGAACCAAACACAACATAGTTTTTCCTCATCTCTAAGGCCCCCCCACACATGAAATGGATTCTTGTATACAAATATTTTAATGCAAAAGTGGTAAAATTGATCTATATTGTTATACACCCACAGACAAAAAATGAAGTCTGTTCGTCTGGAGATTGAAGCATATAAACCCATGTAGATTCACTATGGAAGCACCAGAAGGTCTATAACTTGGCACAGTGAAAGCCAGGATATCCCTACACATTCTAGAAAAAACAAAATGTAAATATCTGAATTCAAATAGGAGAAATTGTCATTTTAACACATGCCTACAATAGGCGAGAATGGAAATCTATGTAGAATATTCTCTTTACTTTTTAGTGGCTTTCTAATGGAAAGTCATAACAACACATATGAGGACTTGTTTGAAAGCTGCCATTCTACTGAATCCAGCAATACCAATTGTGTACTGGTATCTTGTGTACTCATCGAGTTATCTCGCAAAAGGTGTGAGGTGTCCCAAAAGAATAAAATGCCAGAGAGACACAGAGACAAGGAAATGTCTTTTTAATTGAATTGTTTTATTCAAAATAAATGTTCCTATATCTAAACATAGCTAAAGCCAATGTGTGTGTGTGTGTGTGTGTGTGTGTGTGTGTGTGTGTGTGTGTGTGTGTGCGTGTGTGTGCGCGTGTCTGTGTGCGTCTTGTTTTTGTCCGTCTATTAAAGGTATAATACAGGATTTTGACTTCCGGGTGGATCACCTAAATAACTGGTGGGTCTGTTTGTCAGTCATTCTGACGAGCTGCTTTCGGAAGGCGGTTCTACGTGCTTTCGCCCAATCAGCTTCTCCCTTTTGCGCATTCACAGTGTTTATGAAGCCGTGAGCTTCTGAGCTAGTACTTACCAATGGCGAGTCTGACATAATGAAACTCTAACTGTTTCGGAAAACATGCTTTATGTATGAGCGAGGCGGATTGCAAAAACTGTAAACAGAGCCGTGCACACCCGGAGAAAAGGAGATGGCGCTCGCACGCTTCCACATTTCCTGGGAGAAGCAGGAGAGCCGGGTGATGGTCTGGCGCATGCGCGTTGTTCAAACAGTGAGTAACAGACGTTTGGCTTCGTCTTTTTGAGAAAATCCTGTATTACACCTTTAAGGTGTCTCGGGTCAAGAGGGGAGGTAGGTTTGTGGGAAACATAAGCATCTGTATATCACTCATCCACATTATCGTCAAAAACAACATGGCTCATATTTGGGCAATCAGGGAAAGGGCAAGCGCAAAACTCTATGCAGGTCAAGCCTTGTTGGCTTCACATTATGTAAGGGGGCTCTCACAAGGTGGTTGATGATGAGGCATGAGACCACAGCATATGTGGATGCCATGCAAGACCTTTGTGATACTAATGCAAAAGGCTCTGCAGTACACAAAGGACATGGAGCTTCCAGAATGGACAGGGATGAACGAGACATACAGCAAATAGTGGAAACTGTGGAGCAGAAGCAGAAGCCCTTTGATCTTGATACTATCCATGAAGAACTAATAAAGATTGCAAGTGGTCAGGTTGCATCTGAGAAAGTTGCTAAAGAGCTCTCAAGTTTCCTCCAAGATGGTGTTGAGCAGGCTGGCATCTTCATCAAACAACGCCTGTCAAAATCTAGAACAAAGAACGTCTGGGATCCCGAGAAACGGAAACAGTGTGCAATCTTCAAAGATATGAAAAAACTGATGGAGTCGGTACATCTAAACAGGTTCATATGGAGTCAGATGTGCTCTTTCGAAGATTACTTGACAGTGGCAGGTGGGGAGTTTGACTGGGGCGGTACACCTGTCAAACGGTAACGCAGGTGTCCTGAGGCGAGCTCAGGGAGGACAGAAACCTCCCGTAGAGCAGAAGGGCAAAAGCTCGCTTGATCTTGATCTTCAGTATGAGTACAGACCGTGAAAGCAGGGCCTCACCATCTTTCTGACTTTTTGGGTTTTAAGCAGGAGGTGTCAGAAAAGTTACCACAGGGATAACTGGCTCGTGGCGGCCAAGCGTTCATAGCGACGTCACTTTTTGATCCTTCGATGTCGGCTCTTCCTATCATTGTGAAGCAGAATTCACCAAGCGTTGGATTGTTCACCCACTAATAGGGAACGTGAGCTGGGTTTAGACCGTCGTGAGACAGGTTAGTTTTACCCTGCTGATGATGTGTTGTTGCAATAGTAACTGACCAGATTTGATCCTCCACACTCAAAGACCTGGAAAGACAAAGAAGAGGCGCCATCCAAGCAAGCAGATCAAGGTCAGTGGTAACAATGCTGCTCTATGCAGCTTTGTGAGCAACTACATAGTCAATACAGGGCCAGAGAGAAAATCTTCAGAGAAAAAAGTCATTTTGACAGGTGGCTTTGAAAATAGTGAGAAGGTCAAGGTGGTCAGCAACTCAGGTGTTGACAGGTTGACAGAACTGCATAGTGACCAGGAAGAGGTTGACACCAGATTGGTATTCCATGCAGTACGTGCAGCAGAGTCTCATTCTTGGGTCATCGTCAGCTGTGATGATACAGACGTGCTGGTTTTGCTTGTGTATTATTCCAGTCAAGGAATATTTTGATCTTCAACGGTGTTCATGCACTCTGGACACGGTCCAAGGGAGAGGTTTGTCCCAGTCTGTGCAATTGCAAAGAATCTTGGTGCAGCATTTTGTGCATGTCTACCTGCACGCCATGCCTTCACAGGTTGTGATACCACAAGCAGCTTGTACAGAATTGGGAAGGCAACAGCTTTTAACAAACTGAAGACTCATCTGAGTGACTTCAAAAAGATGGACAATTTTGGACTTGCAGTAGGCTTGACCTGCATAGAGTTTTGCGCTTGCCCTTTCCCCGATTGCCCAAATATGAGTCATGTTGTTTTTGACGATAATGTGGATGAGTGATATACAGATGCTTATGTTTCCCACAGACCTACCTCCCCTCTTGACCCGAGACACCTTAATAGACGGACAAAAACAAGACACACACAAAGACAGACAGACACACACACACACACACATTGGCTTTAGCTATGTTTAGATATAGGAACATTTATTTTGAATAAAACAATTCAATTAAAAAGACATTTCCTTGTCTCTGTGTCTCTCTGGCATTTTATTCTTTTGGGACACCTCACACCTTTTGCGAGATAACTCGATGAGTACACAAGATACCAGTACACAATTGGTATTGCTGGATTCAGTAGAATGGCAGCTTTCAAACAAGCCCTCATATGTGTTGTTATGACTTTCCATTAGAAAGCCACTAAAAAGTAAAGAGAATATTCTACATAGATTTCCATTCTCGCCTATTGTAGGCATGTGTTAAAATGACAATTTCTCCTATTTGAATTCAGATATTTACATTTTGTTTTTTCTAGAATGTGTAGGGATATCCTGGCTTTCACTGTGCCAAGTTATAGACCTTCTGGTGCTTCCATAGTGAATCTACATGGGTTTATATGCTTCAATCTCCAGACGAACAGACTTCATTTTTTGTCTGTGGGTGTATAACAATATAGATCAATTTTACCACTTTTGCATTAAAATATTTGTATACAAGAATCCATTTCATGTGTGGGGGGGCCTTAGAGATGAGGAAAAACTATGTTGTGTTTGGTTCTACCTCCGGGAGGGGTATCTCAAAAACTAAAGCACTTTTGAGCTGTTGGTCACAGGCCTAATAATCGGGATTTTATTTTTCAGGCAAAATCGTGCAGCCCGAGGCCCCAGGGAGCCAACTCCTCCAGAGCCTCACAGCAGGATCTGAACCGTTGACCCCAAAAAGGACTGATCTAAGACAACATGGGGTTCACACACAGCTTCTTCACTTCTTAGGTTTGTTTCTCCTTCTTTCTGCCCTCTTTCAATCTTTGAAAGAATGAAATAAAGAACAATGAAAGAAAGTTCTGAATGTGGCAGCACAAATATTCCTGATCTCTGGTCCAGTCCTGGAGGAGACTCCTCAGACCCTCTCTGGTCCAGTCCTGATGGAGACTCCTCAGACCCTCTCTGGTCGAGTCCTGATGGAGACTCCTCAGACCCTCTCTGGTCCAGTCCTGGAGGAGACTCCTCAGACCCTCTCTGGTCCAGTCCTGATGGAGACTCCTCAGACCCTCTCTGGTCCAGTTCTGGTGGTCCTGTGTGACCTGTAGGCTCAGTGTCCTGCAGGGACCCCCTTTGTGGTCTTCTTCAGCTTCCAGATGTTCTTCCTCACTGCAGGTTGGATCCAGAGGTTCTCTGACTTCCTGTCGTCTTTCTATCGTCTCCATCCTGACTGTCCATTGACCTCTGCTGGTCCCAGAGAACCTGCTCCCTGCAGATCTTCTCTGGTTCTCTGTTCTCTAGAGACCCTGGAGATGGTTGGAGATCCAGCAGACCAAACACTCAGACCAGCCATGAAGGTTCAGAGTGACTGAAACCAGCTGTCTTCATCATCCTCATCATCAGTTTGACCTTCATCACGTCGGCCTGGAGACCAGCTGGACCCACCGGTCCCCCTGGAGGCTCTGCTGAGTGTGAGGTCCCTGCGTTCTGCACTCATTGATCCAGTCCAATGAGAAACAATGAGGAAGTGTAGAAACTGTCTCCCTGCTGGACAGACGGCTGAGGATGGAGGACGACATTTGACTGAACCCACAGCAGGTCCACCAGAGAGCCGCTCTGTGGAGCATCCTGGACCAGACCTCTGGTCCTCTGGAGCTCCTCCCTCATTCTGAAACATGTTTTGTCAAAGCAGGAAGCAGGAGGAGGCTCTGGATGGAGCAGGGAGGGACAGTCTACTGAGGAACTCACCAGATTCCTTTCTGCAACGGCTTTAATGAGGACGGATACAAAACAGAATAATAAATACATCTGGCATAGTGTGGAATCTGAGAGGTGAGGAGACAGGTCCTGCTCCACATGATGCTGTCAGAAACAGGTCCTGCTCCACATGATGCTGTCAGAAACAGGTCCTGAGACAAGCCATGTGTCACAAACAGGAAGTGGAACATGGCAACATGGACACCTGCAGAAAAAGGCAACATTGAAGACTGCAGTTATTTTTACAGCTGTGTTCTCGAGTGAGAAAAGAGAAATGTTCCATCGGTCCCACAGGACAGAGTCCAGAAGACAGAATCCAGAGTCCAGATTCCAGAGTCCAGAGGAGCAGAGCAGAGAGTGTCTTCACTGCGGACAGACAGTCCCGTCCCGCTCGGCGCTTCAGTGTGGACAGCAGCAGGCTCGTGCACTTTAAGTCTCTGTCTTAGAACTGCTGCTGTGCACGAGCCCAACCCCCCCCCCCCCCCCCCCCCCCAGTCCCCCCCCCAGTCCCCCCCCCAAGGTCAGTACAGGGTCCAGTCGCCACCCCCCCCCCCCCAGGTCAGTGTCCAGGGTCCAGTTGGCCCCCCCGCCCCTCACAGATCAGTCCAGGGTCCAGTCCCCCCCCCCCCCCAGGTCAGTACAAGGTCCAGTGCCCCCCCAAGTCAGTACAGGGTCCAGTCCCCCCCACCCAGGTCAGTACAGGGTCCAGTCCGCCCCCCCAGGTCAGTACAGGGTCCCCCCCCAGGTCAGTGTCCAGGGTCCAGCTGGCCCCCCCGCCCCTCACAGATCAGTACAGGGTCCAGTCCCCCCCCCCAGGTCAGTACAGGGTCCAGTCCCCCCCCAGTCAGTACAGGGTCCAGTCCCCCCCCCCCCCCCCCCCCCCCCCCCCCCCCCCCAGGTCAGTACAGGGTCCAGTCCCCCCCCCCAGGTCAGTACAGGGTCCAGTCCCCCCCCCTAGTCAGTACAGGGTCCAGTCCCCCCCCCCAGGTCAGTACAGGGTCCAGTCGGCCCCCCCCCAGGTCAGTACAGGGTCCAGTCGGCCCCCCCCAGTCAGTACAGGGTCCAGTCCCCCCCCAGTCAGTACAGGGTCCAGTCCCCCCCCCCAGGTCAGTACAGGGTCCAGTGCCCCCCCCCAGGTCAGTACAGGGTCCAGTGCCCCCCCAGGTCAGTACAGGGTCCAGTCCCCCCCCCCAGGTCAGTACAGGCTCCAGTCCCCCCCCCCAGGTTAGTACAGGGTCCAGTCCCCCCCCCCCCAGGTCAGTACAGGGTCCAGTCCCCCCCCCCCCCAGGTCAGTACAGGGTCCAGTCCCCCCCCCCCAGGTCAGTACAGGGTCCAGTCCCCCCCCCCAGGTCAGTACAGGCTCCAGGCCCTGTGGTGGTGAAGTGATGAAGAGCCTGAGGAAGAGGAGCCCAGCTGCTTTCCACACACACACATTCAGTCCATCTTCTCCTTCTGCACCAGCTTGGGAGCGTCCACGAAGTCCCGGCCGTTGAAGAGGATCAGACCGGCCGTGGCCGCGCTGGCCGTCCCCCAGAACAGGACGTAGGCCAGAGTCTCGGTCCAGGTGTCCCCTGACAGGAGACAGAGTGGAGGACGTTCACGCAGAGCGGCAGCAGAACTCGTCCAGCCTCTAAGGTTTCACCTTTCACCTCTCTCACAGGTCAACACATCGGAATCACATCTCTGCTTTAAATTGAACTCCAACTCACTGCAGTGGTGGAACCGTCGGTTAAGAGAGACAGCTACGTCGTCTGCATACAGGCGTGTTCTGAGGGACAGTAACTGTGTGCCGTTACAGGAACAACTTTCAGAATTAGCTTCATGTTAATAAACACAGTCTCCCACTGAGACACTCTGCCTCCACATGATCTGTCAGTCCAGACTGTCCAGTACTGAACCAGTCCCACCTGGTCCAAAACCAGTCCAGTACTAAACCAGTCCTGGTACTTAAACAGTCCAGTACTGGGACTGGCTAGCACTGGACTGTGTAAGCACCAGGACTGGTTTAGTTTGCGGCTGGATAACAGATGATCCAGGGACAGTTTAGTCTTGCAGCTCGTCGCTGAGTGTAATCACCACCTTAGTGTTAATAAAGCTGATTGATTCAAAAGACTGCTGGATTGATCTTTTCTAATAGTTGATGAAAAACAACTGAAAAACACCTGATAAGAACTGCATTAAAGTACCGGATCAATGAACAGTATCTGTATGAGTTGTATTCTTCGTGATACTGTCCCGGCTCTACATATTCTTGGTGGTGGCTCCAACTGTTGGCTACACCCGGCTCTGGAATGCTACATTGACAGCCATGAAAGAAAAATACAGAGATAAACTGACTGCGCTGTCAGAATATATGGCTCAGCTGGACAAAACCTCTGCTACCCCCCCAACATAAGTACTTATCTATTTTGTTAGAGATGTTTAATGAATCATTTCAATCTGGCTTCAGATTCTCTCTCAATAATAAACAACAAAGGTCCAATAGTCAGCTTGTTTAATGTGGACTTCACTGTGCTCGCGTCCATCAATTCACTGGTCCAGACTGGACTCCTTAAGGATAGGCATTCTGTCCTCGGCCTGAGGAGGCTCCTGAGAACTATCCCATTACCAAGAGGATTCCAGAGGCTGGGGTATCTTTGGAAGTGGACAAGGCCATCCACTGTCTGGACTGGAAATTTCTATTTTACAATGTAGAACAGTCTGTTTTTTTTCCTGGGCTAAGTTGTAACATGCTTGTCCTTTAGCCTTGGTAAAACCACCAATCAGCAGTCTGAATATCTGCAGGGCAGCGCTGCCCTCCCACTGCTCTCCTCTTTGCACTTGGCTGTATTTCAGGCTTCCACAGCAGTGGAGCAGAACAAAGAGCCTCACTGTATGCAGAAGACCTCCTCTACTACCCCTCCAGGGGCAGACAGCAGCAACTGAGATTTTTAACTTGTTTGGTGCTGTAAACTGAATTTTAACAAAAGTGAGCTGCCTCTCTCAAATAAGGTACGCAACATCTCCCATAGCATAAGCTCCTTTTGAAAACTGCAGACTAGCTTTAGGCTGCTTCACACCAGAGTAGCCCGGGGCTGGGTTCTCCTGGGGAGGGGGATGGCGGGGTGGTTTGGCTTGCTTGCCCACTGGACTCTTGAGAGAGCACCAAACACACGGTCAGCGTCATGTAATTACAGCAGCTGCTGGTTTGGGGGCGCCGTCTGCTGAAACGACCACTGACCAGACGGGCAGAAGAAGTCGGCTCGTTTGATTGGTGCGGACCGAAACTGGAAATCCTGCCCCAGCTGCCAGCTAGCAGCTTACGGCTAACCACGAACAACCGTGAGTTACGGACCTCTGATCAGAGGAGCTTTCACACATGAATACATGATGAGGATTTTCCAACAAAGTGCTGAATTGGTATAAAATCCAGATTTTACCGGGCTGGTGTGAAACCAGTCACTCTGACTCTGGTGAACTTTGCTGCCCTCTTATCCTGTTCTTCACTGCTACTTAAATAATCCTCTTTTTTTATCATTCATGTAAATTTCTAAATTCATTTTTTTTGTATTTTAAATAAGGCAAAAGCGTGTATTTACTGATTCATTCTTCAACCCAACACAATGCTGGTAAGTTGTGTGTGTGGAGACGAACAGCTTGACTGACCTGCCATCAGCAGGCAGATGATGCACATGGAGAAGGCCACAACCATGATGATGGGCAGCTGGAGCAGAGGAGAGAGCAGAGAGAGAGGGGGTCACGCCAGAGGTCGTCAGGAACCTCCCCCCGCCGTCTCCCCACGTCCTTACAGTGAGGAACTTCCAGTCTTTGGGGTCCTGCAGTGGAGTGGCCCAGTCAGCTTCTTCCACCACGTAGTTCCCCAGGAACAGATCGATGGAGTCCTGATGAGACAGAGCACACGCTGAGGATGTGGAGCCTGCCGAGAGGACGGGTCAAAGGTCAGCGCCGCCGGAGCCCACCTGTCTGAAGCCATCAGAGAAGTTGTTCTTGTAGTATCGGATCATTGAGTTCCAGCCGTCCATCAGCAGACCCCACTGAGTCCGCTTGCCTGTTCTGGAACGTCCACACACACCCAGTGTGAACACACACAGTTAGTCACCCAGCCTGAACACACACCCAGTCTGGGGCGGTCTTCAGGGGTGCAGCGGCGTTTGAAAGGTGTGTGTGATCCGGTGGCGGCTCCTGCTGCCAGCTGCGAGCTCGTGCCGCTGCAGTGGGAGTGGTGTGTGCTCAGAGCTGCCCCGCACTGTGTGGTTGTGGGTCTGTTTGGATGTGTGTGGCTGTTTTGTCAGCTCAGTGGAAGCTGGATGTGTTGTGTTGGTTGTCAGCAGTCCGAGGTCCCGGGCGGTGAGGAGCTGCAGGGGGCGGGGTGGACCAGGCAGAGGACTCAGAGGGACTCGGGGAACTCACCTGGTGAAGTCCGTCTTTAAGGCTCCGGTACCGGCGTACTGTTTGGCACAAGCGTCGGCGTTATCGGCCCAGGCTGCTGACAGAGAGACCATGACAGACTGGGGGGGGGACGGCGTGAGGAGCAGAAACACCACATCCTGCCACCTGTGTGACAGGTCCTGCGCCCTGTGAGCGCCGGCTGCACCAAAACTCCCAGCAGCCACTTTACTGGCACATAACAGGGTGGTGCCAGATGCCACGGGACGCCTGCACCACCCGCTAGCAGCCTGAGAGGCTCCAAGAAGCAACCTGAGGGAGGGGCGGGGCCACCGCTCCGGCTCATCTGACCACCGACTGCTACAGGCAGTGGAAAACAGAACACGGCACCAGAGCACACGAAGCGAGCACATGACCAGAACCTGTGAAGCATGCAGAAAGCAGCCCTCACCGTTCCTGTACGTCTTCTCAAAGTCAGTCTGATCCTCAATCCGCTGACCCATCAGGAGAACTCCCATTCTCTGCAGGACAGACGGACAGACACAAAGTCACACATGACCTGTGGCTACATGTCCAACAAGCTGCGAGGCATGATGGAACAAATCCACATCCAGGCACATCCTTCCTGTCCGGGTGAACAGATCCATGCTGTGACTTCCTGTCTGGCATCTTGTCTGTTATATTATAGAACGTGTCTGAATGATATAAATATAATAATGATTTGCATGAGACGATAGAGGCTGTGAGCAGGAGTGTGTCCGGAGTCACCTGCAGCTGAGCCTGCAGCGAGCGGCGGGCCAGCAGGCTCTGCACCACGTTGGTCCGGTCCAGACAGTCCATGCAGTTACTGCGGAAAACCCCGTCCTGGCTGGACAGCACCTTGCCGTCTGCATCCACCAGGAAGTACCTGAACGCACCGCAGGGCCGTTAGGGGCGCCCGCCGCCCTGCACCACCCGAGCAGGAGGGCTCACCCACCCAAAGTCCTCCTGCACCTCAGCCACCGTGTCCAGCAGGAGGTGGAGACGGTGCCACCGCATCCGGCTGCACTCCTTATGGAAGTCGAAGGCGATGTACCTGCAGGGAGAGCAGAGGAGAGTCCAGCAGGACCTGTGAGGAACCGAGCCCGCCCAGGCCTCGGTAGACCCGAGTCTTCACAGCATGCACGCTGTTTATCACGAAGGAGGGCTGTGACGCCGTAATCGAAGCAGAGAGTGGCTATTTTCGAGAATATAAAATCTAAATCAGATTCTGAGCTATTTCACACTTTTCTGTTTCCCGGAAAAGACGCTCACGCGCACTTACTTGATCATGCCGTTACCCGAACCCGCCACCATCTTATCAAAGGCCAGCTCCAGAGGCTTCTCCGACCCCTTCTGATTGATCTGTAACACATGGTCATCATCAGCCTGCAGCCACTCAACCCATTAATGAAGCAAAGGACAAGCAGTTTCATCGTCATAGACACTGAAACAGCCCCGTTTCTAGAAAAAAGTCAAAATGTGTCCAACATGTCAACTTCTCATTGGTTTTCTCAAAGTTTAGATAGAAATGAACAGAAGGCTGCATGGAAATGTTGTGGCGTTAGAAGACTACTGGTTTGACAGTACCAGGTTGAGCAGGACTTGTCTTCCATAGAGAATAATCTGGGAGTCAAAGTGTCTCTGGAATCCGTCCAGCTGGAAAGAGGATGACAGGAAGAGTGAGACACGGCGGCAGCAGGGTCCAGGTGAGCCGGCAGCTGCACCTACATGACTGACGGCTTTGTGGATCTGTGGCTTTGGCTTGTACTTGAGATTTGGCCTCTGGGACCAGTAGAAGGGGATGGAGCCTCGGGTCTGCGGAGGAAAAACAACTCATGAAACCCAGACTGCGTCACACCAGGTCCCAGGGCCCCTCTTCAGGGGCCACGCAGGAATGTGTCAAAGTACACAAGACACTTTACTCAGTACACCTGGCAGCAGGAGGCCGGACCGCCGGACCGCCATCAAGACCCAACAAAGTCCAACAAGCATTCTGATCCTGAGCCACATTCAGAACCACAGACTCCTCAGACCCTCTCTGGTCCAGTTCTGGTGGAGACTCCTCAGACCCTCTCTGGTCCAGTTCTGGTCCAGTTCTGGTGGAGACTCCTCAGACCCTCTCTGGTCCAGTTCTGGTGGTCCTGTGTGACCTGTAGGCTCAGTGTCCTGCAGGGACCCCCTTTGTGGTCTTCTTCAGCTTCCAGATGTTCTTCCTCACTGCAGGTTGGATCCAGAGGTTCTCTGACTTCCTGTCGTCTTTCTATCGTCTCCATCCTGACTGTCCATTGACCTTTGACCTCTGCTGGTCCCAGAGAACCTGCTCCCTGCAGATCTTCTCTGGTTCTCTGTTCTCTAGAGACCCTGGAGATGGTTGGAGATCCAGCAGACCAAACACTCAGACCAGCCATGACGGTTGAGTGACTGAAACCAGCTGTCTTCATCATCCTCATCATCAGTTTGACCTTCATCCCGTCGGCCTGGAGACCAGCTGGACCCACAGGTCCCCCTGGAGGCTGTACCAGGGCCTGCGGAGTCTGGTTGTCACTGTGGGGAGCAGAGGTGAGTGTGGTTGAGAGAAACTCACCTGAACGAAGGACGCCTTGGCACCGCTGAACGCCACGATCTGCTCGGTCTCCACAAAGTTGGCGGCGTGTCCCTCGGAATCAATGCCTGTCAGGAAGACGAGAGCGGACAGGTCAGGACAGGTCAGGACAGGACAGGTCAGGACAGGTCAGGACAGGACAGGGCAGGACAGGACAGGACAGGACAGGACAGGACAGGACAGGACAGGTCAGGGCAGGGCAGGGCAGGGCAGGGCAGGACAGGACAGGACAGGACAGGACAGGACAGGGCAGGACAGGACAGGACAGGACAGGACAGGACAGGACAGGACAGGACAGGACAGGACAGGACAGGACAGGACAGGTCAGGGCAGGGCAGGGCAGGGCAGGGCAGGACAGGACAGGACAGGACAGGACAGGACAGGACAGGGCAGGGCAGGGCAGGGCAGGGCAGGGCAGGACAGGACAGGACAGGACAGGACAGGACATGACAGGACAGGACAGGACAGGACAGGACAGGTCAGGACAGGTCAGGACAGGACAGGTCAGGTCAGGACAGGACAGGACAGGTCAGGACAGGACAGGACAGGTCAGGACAGGTCAGGACAGGACAGGACAGGACAGGTCAGGACAGGTCAGGACAGGACAGGACAGGTCAGGACAGGACAGGACAGGACAGGACAGGACAGGTCAGGTCAGGACAGGACAGGTCAGGACAGGACAGGACAGGACAGGACAGGACAGGACAGGACAGGACAGGACAGGACAGGTCAGGACGTGTCCTCGCTGCCTGCTGGCTCCACATCAGCAGTCCTGCTGCCACAAATGATGGCAACACTGAGCTGAAAATTCATTTTATGACCATATGATAGAGGACAGGTAGAGGACAGGGCCCTGCAGGGGGCTGGGGGTGTCAGGGGTCAGACTCAGCGGCCCACTGGGGACCGGTTTCTCCACCTTCCAGTGTGTATCTGGTGTTTCTCTGTTAAAAACCTGTGATGTGAAGTCCTCAGTGAGAACTGATGGAGGAGGCCTCTGCAGCCTCCTCCCTCTGCAGCCTCCTCCTCCCTCTGCAGCCTCCTCCCTCTGCAGCCTCCTCCTCCCTCTGCAGCCTCCTCCCTCTGCAGCCTCCTCCTCCCTCTGCAGCCTCCTCCCTCTGCAGCCTCCTCCGCCCTCTGCAGCCTCCGCCCTCTGCAGCCTCCACCCTCTTCTCCACACCGCTCAGCTGGTGTTGGAGAGCAGCCTGCAGCTGCTTCTCATGAGGAGAACGAAACTGAGCAGTGTTGTAGGAGCGCCGGGCTCCAGCAGCATGAAACTCACACACCCCCACCCGGCCCTCCACCCTCCATCAGGCCCAACACCCTGAACCCTCCACAAGGCTTTCCACCGCGGCCTCCACCCTCCATCCAACCCTCCACCCGGCCCTCCATCAGGCCCTCCACAGCAGCTGATATGCTGGACTCCGTCCTGTCAGGGAACATCCAGCAGTCCAGACGTCTCCAGCTGTCAGTCCAGCTGACTGACTAACGGTAAGCCCCGCCCACTCTCCACACGCCCCTCTCTCTGTTATTATCTCCAGCAGACAGCACCTTCACCAGAGGAGAGGAGTTCAGCTTAAAAACCTAATGAAAATTAAAACTAAACCTGCAGCAGAACAAAAACCCACAATAGTCAAATGTGGACTGTTAAATATCCGATCCCTCTCCTCCAGATCCTGCTTATTGGTGACCTAATAACGGATCATAATTTAGATATATTAAACCTCACTGACACCTGGCTAAGGAAGGATGAATATCTCAGTTTAAATGAAGCAACATGTCCACTATCATATTCCCCGAGAGTCTGGCCGAGGCGGTGGAGCAGCGTCCATCTAGAACTCTAAACTTCTAATCAGTCCTGGGTCTAAAACTAAGCATTAAACCTTTGAAAGTTTCACTCTGAATCTCACTAACTCCAGCTGGACAACACAGAAGCCAGTCCTGCTGGCTGGAGTGTATCCCCCCCCCAGCTCCACACTCTGAATGTTCAGACTTTCTCTCCAGTTTAGTCTGAAGCTCAGATCAAATCACTGTAGTGGGAGAATTTAAAGGAGTCATATTATGCAAAATTCACTTTAAAAAGGAGTCTTTACAGTCATGTTGCCTCCCAGAGCCTCTGTATGATCCCCAAGAAGTGAAACATTCAGTCACCTCCCTCAATGGTGGCTCCACTTTTAAGAAAATATACACTCAAACACGCGGTTCTGAAATCTCCCTCTTTCTGACGTCATGAAGAGGAACGCCACTCCCCCCCGGAAGAGGAGACAGCCTTTGGCCGGCCCCCGGAGAGGTCGCTCATTTCGGCTGTATTTTTTCATCCATCGCCAGTGTTTTCATAAAGTCAGCGCCCGGGCGTCTGACCTCCAGGGCCGAGTTGGGGCCGATTGGGTAAACGGCCCGGAGCTGCTCCACGGAAGCTGGTCCCGAAGCCGGCGGAGACGCACGGCTCGCGCCGCCGCTGGGCTCCATCCTGGAGCTGATGCCGGCTGCAGCGCAACGATTTGCACAGTTTTATAATCATAATGAAAGGCGACTGGTTTGATCAAACGCCGCCTGGTCACATGATCTGGACACATGACCAGACAGCCGCTCACGCTGCGCGCTCCTAGCTAAGCTACTTGGTTCAATCAGAAAGTCAACCATGAAGCTCCAGGTCCATTCTCCACCTCTAACCTGTCAGTCACCATAACCACAGTTTGTCCTCCAGTCTCCGCCTGCTACGTGAGGAGAAGTGGCGCAGCCGGCACGAAAAAAACTGCAAATCGTCGCGCCGCAGCCGGCATCGTTGCACTACGATTCCCAGAATGCCTTGGGGACCGGTCACATGACCAGATAGCCGCTAAGCGCTGCGCGCTCTTAGCTGCGCGCTCGTAGCTAAGCTACTCGGTTCAAACAGATCGTCAAAAAACTGTGCAAATCGTGGCGCCGCAGACGCATTGTGATTTAAAAAAAAAAGAGGCTTTTGGCCGAGTTGGTAAGCAGCTTACAGTCAAGTCGGCACCGACCAACTCGGCCACTTGAGAGCCCCCCCACGAGGCCGACTTGGCTTTGATGCTGACTTGACTGTATCCCGGGGGCGGTGCAGAGTTGGCCAGGGCCGACTTGGATGGACTCTATGCACAACTCAACCACTTCCTGAACTTCAGGAGGCTCCTTGTTTCCTGTCTTTCATGATACGATGAGCTGATTACTACAGGTGTGTCTGGCCATTTACTGAGGCGAGACACACCTGGATTAATCAGTTCATCCTATCATGAAAGACAGGAAACAAGGAGCCTCCTGAAGTTCAGGAAGTGGTGAAGTTGTGCATAGAGTCCATTGGTGCCGACTTGACTGTATCCCGGGGGAGGTGCCCAGTTGGCCAGGGCCGACTTGGATTGGTGCCAACCTGACTGTAATCCACATTAAACAGGTCTGCAGGACCTCCTTCTTTCACCTGTTAATATTTCTAAAATCAGGAACATGCTGACTCAAAGCCATGCTGAGAAATGAATCCATCATTTGTTCCTCCAGATTAGACTACTGCAACTCCTTGTTATCAGGAACCAATAACTACCTAAAAAGTCTCCAACTGGTTCAAAGTGCAGCAGCAAGAGTTCTCACCAGAACCAGTAGGAGAGATCATATCAGCCCAATATCAGCTTCCCTTCACTGCTTCCTGTTAAATCTAGAATAGAATTCAAAAATCCTCCTCAAAACAATACTTCAACATTTCGGCAAATTGGCCCATTTAGCACAACTCCTCAGTCATTTTGAACAGCATACTGACTGTTTCTGTGAGGGCGAGCTGTTGTTTATCCAGAGGCGAGTCACTTTGGTGGATACATTATAATCCACACATTCACTACGCTGTGGAACACCAACAAATAATATTGTAACGTTATGACACTGAAGCAAATACTGGGAACTACTTTTCCTTTTGAAATCACTACGCCCAGACGCCATGTTTAGTAAGTAGTTCCGTCTTAGCAATCTTCTCATAAACAACTCAATCTGGTAAACGTCAGAGAAAAGTGCAATGCAGCATCTGCAGGACAGAACCTGCCTTCCACGGCAGCACAACTGCGATGCATGAGCAGCCGAAACAGAAGCACGTCGTGGCTCGGGACGATGATGATTGACCGTCGTCTCGGTAAGCTAATAATATTAGCATAGAGCGCTAACTTGCTGTTTACTCATAGCTGTTAACATTAGTGGTGACGATTTGATCCATTAGCTGCCTTTAGCACATATTTCATGTTTTCTGTAACGCTCTAACAGTGATGTGTTTTAATAAGAAGTGACGTCGCGCTGATGTTTTCCACCGTTATGTTTCAGAGCTTCACCCCATCGGAGCGGATTCTCTCTGCAGCAGAACATCTGCTCCCAGAGAGAGCAGCCTGTCTCCAACATGTAGAAATGCTGACTGTCCTGGCGGTGAGCCAGAGCCCTGTGGAGTTTGGGATTATGTAGAGTCAGAGTGGAATAAAGTTGTATACAGTCGAGCACTGAACACAAAATGCACTTTTGTTTTATTTGAGTCAGTGAGACGAAAACTTCAATAATTCCGTAGTTACAGGTGCCTGCCTCATTGTTGCTGTGCTTGATGCCAAACACAAATTAAGAAAAAAAAAAATAACGTGAAGGATTTATTTTTGTGTTGTTTAGGCAAGAGCCTTCTCCTTATTTTACTCAAGTATTTGCAATTTATGTCATTAAATAAAGGTTTAATGAACTCTCATCCGAATTGTCTTTATTTTTAGTTAGAATGTACCTTAAACACTTAAAGCTGAAATCTAATTATGGCTATATAAGAGCAGCTTCACGGTGGTGCGATAAACTATGTTCTACATTTAATTTATATATGATGCGATTAGTCGACTAATCGAAAAAATAATCAGTGATTAGTCGACTACCAAAATAATCGTTTGTGGCAGCCCTAACCGCTACAGCTCCTCCGCTCTTCTCTCTCTCCCTCTCTTTTCCCCCCTTTTTCTCGGTGGAGAACGAAGGTCTCTCCCCCCTCGCTCTCCCTCCTGCGCAGGCGTGCCATCGCCAGGGCCACGCAAGCGCACACCGACCTCCGCCAGCCGGGAGACCAGAGCTCTGCTTTCTCCCTTCCTCTCTCTCTCTCATCTCCCCAGGCGTGGATTGCGGAGTCCACACAGACGTGCCGCCCGTCGGGCGTCCCCTCACCCTGTCTGTCTCTCTCTCTCTCTCTCTGTCCTCCCCACTACCCCTGCCGGGGAAGCCGGACCGGGACCATCGCCCCGCCCCTCACTCCCTTCGGGGAGCAGCTCTGCTGACACCACACACACACACACACACACACACCCACACTCGCGGCCGGTCACCGGACAGAGTGGACCGAGCCCGAGTCACACACCCACTCAGACACACCGTACACGGAACCACAGCAGGCCCAACGGGTTAACTCCTCCTCCTCCTCCTCCTCACACGTTTCCGCACGCACGCACGCACACGCACACGCACACGCACACGCACACGCACACACACACACACACACACACACACACACACACACACACACACACACACACACACACACACACAGCTTGCAAGTTGAATATGTTCTGTTTTGTTGATCATGTGTTAATTAGTAATAGACATTGTTAATAAACGCTCATTAACTGAACGATTCATGCTTCTCTTTCTGGTGGTCTTCTGACAAATGTCCTGGTTGTATCAGCCTGAGCTCGATCTCACACCTTCTCTGATAATTTAAAGGTTGTTCATCCAAAGATTAACCACCAGCTTAAATTATCTTTCCATCTTTGAGACTGAAAATTGGTAATGAATGTTCCTCTGACGAGGTGGTGCCCCGGAATTATCAATTAAATAACCCACAGGTTTATTTAATGCATAATTCACAACTTCCCTCAGCTCATTTTCTGTAATTTACCCATTTCCAGTAATCAGTAATTTGTGGCATTATTGATTAATTAATAACACCTTGTTAGTCAATAATTTGATGGTTAACTCACTCTGTGGTCTACTCCATTCCCAAATAGCTCATTATTTAACATTATTAACGGATAAATAACAGTTTATTACGCCGTAATTGATTGTTATTGGTGATCCACTGTTAATGACCTGCAATTATTAATTGGTAAATGATAATTTACTCAAATTAATAAGTAACAAAATTACCTAAAGTAATCAATTACTTCCAGTAATCAATACTTTAGCAATTTATTCCAAATTATCAATCGTAAACCCCAACACCTCCATTGTGTCCGTCCCAAAAACCTTCCCCGACTCACCTCTGGATAAACAACAGCTCGCCCTCACAAAAACAGTCAGTCTGCCGTTCAAAATGACTAAGGAATTGCGCTAAATGGGCCAATTTGCCAAAATGTTGAAGTATCGCTTTAACCGATAAGCCCTGAACAACCAGGCCCCATCATATCTTAAACAGCTGTTAGCCCCATATAGGGCTGTCACGATATCAAATTTTCTCTTCACGATTATCATGGGCAAAAAATGTCATGATAACGATATTATCACGATATCAGCAAAAATGTAACTAATAATGGTACAAACATTCAGATTCATCTTTAATTTTATTTGTGTTTGTTTTCTCTCTATTCCCAGATGAATTACATTCAGAATACCTGTCAAATGAGGCGTTGAAACAATATGAGAACAGTGACTGTACAGCTGCATACCAAAAGTGGAGTTACACTCAACTAATTAAAATCTGGTGAACTGATTAACAGAGGATCCACAGGGTGGGAAATCTGCTGTAACTACAAGATTAACAAAATCATTTGTGGATAGCAGGGACAAAGCATTTGTGTGTAACTGATGAATGACAAGTGATATGTCTGCTGAACAATCCTGGGATATTTTTCTTTTTCCGATTCCATTCTCTGCTTATGGCAGATTTTTATGAAGCTCAGCATTTCTTGCAAATTGGCGTGTCGTCAAACTAGTCCGCTTCCACCTTTAGGAACCCCAAGAACTCCCACACCACGACTTCACTTTCTTCGGGTTAGAGCGTCTCGCTGTCGCTGTCGGCCACCGCCGACATGTTTAGTTCACTCGTGACGCTCGCTAACTGGGAGCTAGCTAGCTAGGAGCCGTGCTGCTACCGCTGCTCTGCTGTGTTTATATGTGAGGGGGGGGCTGCAGGAGGGAGACCAAGCAGGGCGGAAGGACAGGAGCGGATTTAGAAAATACACTTCAACACGTTTCAAGTGGCACTAGATCCTCTTTACGATATTATCATGTGCGCATTTTGAACACAATGTTGAAATTTCATTTTTTCAGCCGTCGTCCCAGGAGAACACTTGGTTCTCAGAGTGCTGGTCTGCTGGAGGTTCCTGGTTCTCTAACAGTAGAACAGGAGGTAGAGCCTTTAGCTATCAGGCTCCTGTTATGTGGAACCAGCTCCCAGAGTCTGGGAGGCTGACTCAGTCTCGGTTTTTAAGACCAGGCTTAAGAGCTTTCTATTCAATAAAGCTTACAGCTGGGGGTCACGTTCTCACACACACACACACACACACACACACACACACACACACACACACACACACACACACACACACACACACACAAGAACCCTGGAAGAAGATCCTGTCTCTGAGGTGGACTAGAGCTGTGCTTGAGGGATCGCAGACAGAACATCAATCAGCTGATCCACTGAGCTAATGAGACAACCTGGACTCAATGGATGCAATCAATTCTAATTGGGCTTCAAACAAAACAGCTGCTCCACTGATGAATGGAGGAACCCGGACCCAGTGGGTGGAAGGTTTACTGAACCCTGGGTTCTACCATGTGGAACTGGCTCCCAGTTCTGCTCCTTCTCTCGTTTTAATGTAATCTCATTCTAATACTGGAATGTTGGGTTTTATTGTAATTTAATTCTAGTACATGTCATTGATGATTGTTCCTCTTGTAGCCTATGTACTCTGTTTATAAATGAAATGTATGAAGATACAAGAACCTGCCTGTCCTGTCTCCTCCTCTTTCTGTCCCCTCACCCCAAGAAGAACCACAACAGCCACAACAACCCACATTCAAACTGAGCTGAGTGCAGTGGAGACACGCAGCAGAGAAGCTGAGTATCGTTCAGGACCACCCTGCACCCTTCAGGACCACCCTGCACCGTGCAGGACCACCCTGCACCCTTCAGGACCACCCTGCACCCTTCAGGACCACCCTGCACCCTTCAGGACCACCCTGCACCCTTCAGGACCACCCTGCACCCTTCAGGACCACCCTGCACCCTTCAGGACCACCCTGCACCCTTCAGGACCACCCTGCACCCTTCAGGACCAGCATAAATGGCACTGTGGAAACAAGGAGACCTTTCAGAGGGTTCCAGGCTGCACGGCGCCCCCTGTCTGACACAATGAACCCTCACAGTAAAACCACTGCCCCCTGGTGGAACGTCTGGTGCCCTGCATGGTTCAGGCCTCCCAGCTTCTGTACACCTGGTCACAGTGGAAGCTGGTGGCTGGGTTTTCACACAGCTCGGATGAAGACATCAACATGATCGCAGGTGTGCTGAGACTAGGACTGTCGCGGTAAACCGGTATTGACGATAACTGTGGTATTAAAAAATGAAATTTCAATATCGTGTTCAAAATGCGCACATGATAATATCGCATAGAGGATCTAGTGCCACTTGAAACGTGTTGAAGTGTATTTTCAAAATCCGCTCCGGTCCTTCCGCCCTGCTTGGTCTCTGCAGCTGTACAGTCACTGTTCTCATATTGTTTCAACGCCTCATTTGACAGGTATTCTGAATGTAATTCATCTGGGAAAAGAGAGAAAACAAACAAAAATAAAATTAAAGCTGAATCTGAATGTTTGTACCATGATTAGTTACATTGTTGCTGATATCGTGATAATATCGTTATCGTGACATTCTTTGTCCATAATAATCGTGAAGAGAAAATTTGATATCGTGACAGCCCTAGCTGAGACTGTCCTGCAGGACAGAGGACGTCCAGGACCTGTGGTGTCCGGGTCATGAGAGACACGTCTTTGTGGAGTGAGCCGAGCGGCGTTTACCTCGGACGTAGTAGCGAACTCCCCCTCTGAAGCAGCTCCTCCTGGAGATCAGGATCCACTCGAACACTTTGCCGTTGATGCAGCTGGAATTCACGCTGACGACTGACTGTGTTACGGAAACCAGCTACACCCAAACCAGGAACCATCAGCCTGAGACCTGAAGGTACAGCCTCAGCAAGGACACAACCTGACACGATCCTGCAGTGTCAGCACGTCAACACTGCAGAGCGGAGGTGTGGAGGAAAGGAAAGGATACAGCCGTGGACGACAGGAAACACAAACCGGTGCAGCTGTGAAGCAGAGCAGAGCAGAGCACACACATCAGTGGACAGACACACACCGACACTCCGGCAGGACACCCGGTCTGAGCCGCTGGGAACGGGTCTGGAAATGTTCCTCACTTTGAACTCCAGGTCTACCAGCTGATCTCAAAAAGGGCCTGCTGAGTGTGTGTCAGGGTCAAAGGTTACCGCTCAATCTGAAGAACACCAAACAACAATGGATCACCTCAGGCTGGGCCAGGAACTCTCTCAGTAAATGACCGTTCCACACGAAACGCTGATCGGCCTGGAAAGAGCAAGACACTGGACTCAGAGAGACAGGGGACAGGAGTCGGAGAGACAGAGAGACAGAGAGACAGAGAGACAGGAGACAGGAGACAGGAGTCAGAGAGTCGGAGAGACGGAGAGACGGAGAGACAGAGAGACAGAGAGTCAGAGAGTCAGAGAGACAGAGAGACAGAGAGACAGGAGACAGAGAGTCAGAGAGACAGAGAGACAGGAGACGAGAGACAGAGAGTCAGAGAGTCAGAGAGTCAGAGAGACAGAGAGACAGGAGACAGAGAGTCAGAGAGTCAGAGAGTCAGAGAGTCAGAGAGACAGAGAGACAGGAGACAGAGAGTCAGAGAGTCAGAGAGACAGAGAGACAGGAGACAGAGAGAGAGAGTCAGAGAGACAGGAGACAGAGAGTCAGAGAGACAGGAGACGAGAGACAGGAGACAGGAGACAGAGAGACAGGAGACAGAGAGACAGAGAGACAGGAGACAGAGAGACAGGAGACGAGAGACAGAGAGTCAGAGAGACAGAGAGACAGAGAGACAGAGAGACAGGAGACAGGAGACAGAGAGACAGGAGACGAGAGACAGAGAGTCAGAGAGTCAGAGAGACAGAGAGACAGAGAGACAGAGAGACAGAGAGACAGGGGACAGGAGACAGGAGTCAGAGAGTCAGAGAGACAGAGAGACAGAGAGACAGGAGACAGGAGACAGAGAGACAGGAGACGAGAGACAGAGAGTCCGAGAGTCAGAGAGACAGAGAGACAGAGAGACAGGAGACAGAGAGTCAGAGAGTCAGAGAGACAGGAGACAGGAGACAGAGAGACAGAGAGTCAGAGAGACAGAGTCAGAGAGGCAGAGAGACAGGAGACGAGAGACAGGAGACAGAGAGACAGAGAGACAGGAGACAGAGAGACAGGAGACAGGAGACAGAGAGACAGGAGACAGGAGACAGAGAGACAGAGAGACAGAGTCAGAGAGGCAGAGAGACAGGAGACGAGAGACAGGAGACAGAGAGACAGGAGACAGAGAGACAGGAGACAGGAGACAGAGACATAGACAGGAGACAGAGAGACAGAGAGACAGGAGACAGAGAGTCAGAGAGTCAGAGAGACAGGAGACAGAGACAGAGAGACAGAGAGACAGGAGACAGAGAGACAGAGAGACAGGGAGACAGGAGACAGAGAGTCAGAGAGTCAGAGAGACAGGAGACAGAGACAGGAGACAGAGAGACAGGAGACAGAGAGACAGAGAGACAGACAGACAGGAGACAGAGAGACAAGAGACAGAGAGACAGGAGACAGAGAGACAAGAGACAGAGAGACAGAGAGACCTGGGAGACGAGAGTCAGAGAGTCAGAGAGACAGGAGACAGGAGACAGAGAGACAGGAGACAGAGAGACAGAGAGACAGGAGACAGAGAGACAGAGAGCAGAGAGACAGGAACAGAGAGTCAAGAGAGGACAGGAGAAGAGCCGAGAGACAGAGAACAGGACAGGAGACAGAAGACAGAGAGACAGGAGACAAGACGAGACAGGAGGACAGAGAGACAGAGAGACAGAGAGACAGAGAGAGAGAGTCAGTAGAGAGCCAGCAGAGACAGGAGACGAGAGACAGGAGACAGAGAGACAGAGAGACAGGAGACAGAGAGACAGAGAGACAGGAGACAGGAGACAGGAGACAGAGAGACAGAGAGACAGAGAGACAGAGAGAGAGAGTCAGAGAGGCAGAGAGACAGGAGACGAGAGACAGGAGACAGAGAGACAGGAGACAGAGAGACAGGAGACAGGAGACAGAGAGACAGGAGACAGAGAGACAGGAGACAGAGAGTCAGAGAGACAGGAGACAGAGAGACAGAGAGACAGGAGACAGGAGACAGAGAGACAGAGAGACAGGAGACAGAGAGACAGGAGACAGAGAGTCAGAGAGTCAGAGAGACAGGAGACAGAGAGACAGGAGACAGAGAGACAGGAGACAGAGAGACAGAGAGACAGAGAGACAGGAGACAGACAGACAAGAGACAGAGAGACAAAGAGACAGAGAGACGAGAGTCAGAGAGACAGAGAGACAGGAGACAGGGACAGGAGTCGGAGAGACAGAGAGACAGAGACAGAGAGACAGGAGTCGGAGAGTCGGAGAGACGGAGAGACAGAGAGACAGAGAGACAGAGAGTCAGAAGACAGGAGACAGGAGACAGGAGACAGAGAGTCAGAGACGAGAGACAGAGAGTCAGAGAGACAGAGAGACAGAGAGACGAGAGTCAGAGAGACATAGAGCAGAGACAGAGCAGGAGAGAGACAGAGAGAGAGAGTCAGAGAGGCAGAGAGACAGGAGACGAGAGACAGGAGAGACAGGAGACAGAGAGACAGGAGACAGGAGACAGAGAGACAGGAGACAGAGAGACAGAGAGACAGGAGACAGAGAGTCAGAGAGTCAGAGAGACAGGAGACAGGAGACAGAGAGACAGAGAGAGAGAGTCAGAGAGGCAGAGAGGCAGAGAGACAGGAGACGAGAGACAGAGAGACAGAGAGACAGAGACAGAGAGAGAGAGTCAGAGAGGCAGAGAGACAGGAGACGAGAGACAGAGAGACAGAGAGAGAGAGTCAGAGAGGCAGAGAGACAGGAGACGAGAGACAGAGAGACAGAGAGAGAGAGAGTCAGAGGCAGAGAGGCAGAGAGACAGGAGACGAGAGACAGAGAGACAGAGAGACAGAGACAGAGAGAGAGAGTCAGAGAGGCAGAGAGACAGGAGACGAGAGACAGAGACAGAGAGAGAGTCAGAGAGGCAGAGAGACAGGAGACGAGAGACAGAGAGACAGAGAGACAGGAGACAGAGAGACAGAGAGACAGAGAGACAGGAGACGAGAGACAGAGAGACAGGAGACAGGAGACAGAGAGACAGAGAGACAGGAGACGAGAGACAGAGAGAGAGTCAGAGAGGCAGAGACAGGAGACGAGAGACAAGAGCAGAACAGGAGACAGAGAGACAGAGAGACAGGAGACAGAGAGACAGAGAGCAGAGAGAGAGAGTCAGAGGCAAGAGCAGAGACGAGAGACAGAGACAGGAGACGAGAGACAGAGAGACAGAAGACAGGAGACAGAGAGACAGAGAGACAGGACACGAGAGACAGGAGACAGAGAGACAGGAGACAGGAGACGAGAGACAGAGAGTCAGAGAGACAGAAAGACAGGAGACGAGAGGCAGAGAGTCAGAGAGACAGGAGACAGGAGACAGAGAGACAGGAGACAGAGAGACAGAGAGTCAGAGAGTCAGAGAGACAGAGAGACAGGAGACGGAGACAGGAGACAGGGAGACAGAGAGGCAGAGAGACAGAGACAGGAAGAGAGACACAGAGAGGAGACAGAGAGACAGAGAGACAGGATACTGGAGACAGAGAGACAGAGAGACGAGACAGGAGACAGAGAGACAGAACAGGAGACAGGAGACAGAGAGACAGGATACAGAGAGACAGGAGACAGAGACAGAGAGACAGAGAGACAGGAAGGAGACAGGAGACAGAGACACAGGAGACAGAGAGACAGGAGACAGAGAGACAGGAGACAGGAGACAGAGAGACAGGAGACAGAGAGACAGGAGACAGGAGACAGGAGACAGAGAGACAGGAGACAGAGAGACAGAGAGACAGGAACAGAGACAGGAGACAGAGAGACAGAGAGACAGAGAGACAGAGAGACAGGAGACAGAGAGACAGAGAGACAGAGAGACAGGAGACAGAGACAGAGAGACAGAGAGACAGGAGACAGAGAGACAGGAGACAGAGAGACAGGAGACGAGAGACAGAGAGTCAGGAGACAGAGAGACAGGAGACAGAGAGACAGAGAGTCAGAGAGACAGAGAGACAGAGACAGAGAGACAGAGAGACAGAGAGTCAGAGAGACAGGAGACAGAGAGTCAGAGAGTCAGAGAGACAGAGAGACAGAGAGACAGAGAGACAGAGAGACAGGAGACGAGAGACAGAGAGTCAGAGAGACAGAGAGACAGGAGAAAGAGAGACAGGAGACAGAGAGACAGAGAGACAGAGAGACAGGAGACAGAGAGTCAGAGAGACAGGAGACGAGAGACAGAGAGACAGAGAGACAGAGAGACGAGAGACAGGAGACAGAGAGACAGGACGAGAGACAGAGAGTCAGAGAGTCAGAGAGACAGAGAGACAGAGAGACAGAGAGACAGGAGAAAGAGAGACAGAGAGACAGAGAGAGAGAGTCAGAGAGGCAGAGAGACAGGAGACGAGAGACAGGAGACAGAGAGTTAGAGAGACAGAGAGACAGAGAGACAGGAGACAGAGAGACAGAGAGACAGGAGACAGGAGACAGAGAGACAGAGAGAGAGAGAGTCAGAGAGGCAGAGAGGCAGAGAGACAGGAGACGAGAGACAGAGAGACAGAGAGACAGAGAGAGAGAGCCAGAGAGGCAGAGAGACAGGAGACGAGAGACAGAGAGACAGAGAGACAGAGAGACAGAGAGACAGAGAGACAGAGAGACGGAGACAGAGAGACAGAGAGTCAGAGAGACAGAGACAGGAGACAGAGAGACAGGACAGGAGACAGAGAGAGACAGAGATCAGAGAGACAGAGAGACAGGAGACAGGAGACAGAGAGACAGAGAGACAGAGACAGAGAGACAGGAGACAGAGAGACAGAGAGACAGAGAGAGAGAGTCAGAGAGGCAGAGAGACAGGAGACGAGAGACAGAAGACAGAGAAGAGAACAGAGAGACAGAGAGACAGGAGACAGAGAGACAGAGAGAGAGAGTCAGAGGCAAGAGGCAGAGACAGGAGACGAGAGACAGAGAGACAGAGACAGAGAGACAGAGAGACAGGAGACAGAGAGACAGGAACAGAGAGACAGAGAGACAGGAGACAGAGAGACAGGAGACAGAGAGACAGAGACAGAGACGAGAGTCGAGAGACAGAGAGACAGGAGACAGAGAGACAGAGAGACAGAAGACAGGAGACAGGAGACAGAGAGACAGGAGACAGGAGACAGAGAGACAGAGAGTCAGAGAGACAGAGAGACAGGAGACGAGAGACAGAGAGTCAGAGAACAGAAAGACAGGAGACGAGAGACAGAGGTCAGAGAGACAGGAGACAGAGAGACAGGAGACAGAGAGAGACAGAGAGTCAGAGAGTCAGAGAGACAGAGAGACAGGAGACAGGAGACAGGGAGACAGAGAGACAGAGAGACAGAGACAGAGACAGGAACAGAGACGGAGACGAGAGACAGAGAGACAGAGATACAGGAGACTGAGATACAGGAGACAGAGAGACAGAGGACAGAGACGAGACAGGAGACAGAAGACAGGAGACAGAGAGACAGGAACAGAGACAGAGAGACAGAGTCAGAGAGACAGAGACAGGAGACGAGAGACCGAGAGTCAGAGACAGAAAGACAGGAGACGAGAGACAGAGAGTCAGAGAGACAGAGACAGAGACAGGACAGAGAGAGACAGAGAGTCAGAGTCAGAGACAGAGAGACAGGAGACAGAGACAGGGAGACAGAGAGACAGAGACACAGGAGACAGGAGACAGAGAGACGGAGACGAGAGACAGAGAGACAGAGAGACGGAGACAGAAGAGACAAGGACAGGAGACTGAGAGACAGAGACAGAGACGAGAGACAGGAGACAGGATACAGGAGACAGAGACAGGATACAGAGAGACAGGAGACAGAGACAGAGAGACAGAGAGTCAGAGAGACAAGAGAGACAGGAGACGAGACGATAGACAGAAAGACAGGAGACGAGAGACAGAGAGTCAGAGAGACAGGAGACGAGAGACAGGAGACAGAGAGAGACAGGAGAGAGAGACAGAGAGAGAGACAGGAGACAGAGAGAGACAGAGAGGAGACAGAGAGAGAGAGAGAGAGACAGACAGGAGACAGAGAGACAGAGACAGACAGGAGACAGAGAGACAGAGAGAGACAGGAGACAGAGAGAGAGAGAGACAGAGAGAGAGACAGGAGACAGGAGACAGGAGACAGAGAGACAGGAGACAGAGAGACAGGAGACGGACGAGAGACAGGAGACAGGAGACAGGAGACAGATAGACAGGAGACAGGAGACAAAGAGACAGGACAGACAGACAGAGAGACAGGAGACAGAGACAGAGACAGAGAGACAGGAGACAGAGAGACAGGAGACAGGAGACAGGAGACAGGAGACAGAGAGACAGGAGACAGAGACATAACAGGAGACAGAGACAGGACAGAAAGGAGACAGGAGACAGAGACACAGGAGACGAGAGACAGAGACAAGAGACAGGAGACAGGAACAGAGAGACCGAGACAGAGCAGAGAGACGAGAGACAGGAGGAGACAGGACAGGAGACAGAGAACAGAGAGACAGAGAGACAGGAGACAGGAGACAGACAGAGAGACAGGAGACAGAGAGACAGAGAGACAGGAGACAGGAGACAGGAGACAGAGAGACAGGAGACAGAGAGACAGAGAGACAGAGAGACAGGAGACAGAGAGACAGAGAGACAGAGAGACAGGAGACAGGAGACAGAAAGACAGGAGACAGAGAGACAGGAGACGAGAGACAGAGAGTCAGAGAGACAGAGAGACAGAGAGACAGGAGACAGGAGACAGAGAGACAGGAGACAGGAGGTGGACTGGGAGCAGAAGTGCTACCCTCTCTATCAGACTCATGTCCTGGAAGTCGGGGCTGGTGTTGGCCAGGCGCTGCAGGCTGTGGGTCAGGTCGTAGTCTGTGGTGAAGAACAGGCCGTCGGTGTGGAGGACGCTGTGGACCATGGACAGGAACACCTTGTTGTCTTGCATCTGCAACAACGGAGAAGTCTCTGGTCAGACCAGGCTTTCTGCTGATGGCCAGTGTTTTCTTCTTCATGTAGTTCTGCTCAGATTTGTGAGGCAGGTCTGGCAGCTCTGCTGGTCACTTCATAATCCTCAGCTAATTCTGCACTTTCAGTGTATTCACAGAGCTCTGACCCCACAGTCTGCTGTGACCCCACAGCCTGCTGTGACCCCACAGCCTGCTGTGACCCCACAGCCTGCTGTGACCCACAGCCTGCTGTGACCCCACAGCCTGCTGTGACCCCAGCACTGTGACCCCACAGCCTGCTGTGACCCCACAGCCTGCTGTGACCCCAGCACTGTGACCCCAGCACTGTGACCCCACAGCCTGCTGTGACCCCACAGCCTGCTGTGACCCCAGTGTTACTCGGTGTTTCCTGTCTGAGAGCTGATCTGGCAGGACCGACGGGGCCTGTGGGGCTCTCTCTGGCTCTCTCTGGCTCTCTCTGGCTCTCTCTGCTCTCACCTGACTCTCTCTGGCTCTCTCTGGCTCTCACCTGACTCTCTCTGGCTCTCTCTGGCTCTCTCTGGCTCTCACCTGACTCTCTCTGGCTCTCTCTGGCTCTCTCTGGCTCTCTCTGGCTCTCTCTGGCTCTCTCTGGCTCTCTCTGGCTCTCACCTGACTCTCTCTGGCTCTCTCTGGCTCTCTCTGGCTCTCACCTGGCTCTCTCTGGCTCTCTCTGGCTCTCTCTGGCTCTCTCTGGCTCTCACCTGACTCTCTCTGGCTCTCTCTGGCTCTCTCTGGCTCTCACCTGGCTCTCTCTGGCTCTCTCTGGCTCTCACCTGGCTCTCTCTGGCTCTCTCTGGCTCTCACCTGGCTCTCTCTGGCTCTCTCTGGCTCTCTCTGGCTCTCACCTGGCTCTCTCTGGCTCTCACCTGGCTCTCTCTGGCTCTCACCTGGCTCTCTCTGGCTCTCTCTGGCTCTCTCTGGCTCTCACCTGGCTCTCACCTGGCTCTCTCTGGCTCTCACCTGGCTCTCTCTGGCTCTCACCTGGCTCTCTCTGGCTCTCTCTGGCTCTCTCTGGCTCTCACCTGGCTCTCTCTGGCTCTCACCTGGCTCTCTCTGGCTCTCTCTGGCTCTCACCTGGCTCTCTCTGGCTCTCACCTGGCTCTCTCTGGCTCTCACCTGGCTCTCTCTGGCTCTCTCTGGCTCTCTCTGGCTCTCTCTGGCCTCTCACCTGGCTCTCTCTGGCTCTCTCTGGCTCTCTCTGGCTCTCTCTGGCTCTCTCTGGCTCTCTCTGGCTCTCACCTGGCTCTCTCTGGCTCTCTCTGGCTCTCTCTGGCTCTCTCTGGCTCTCTCTGGCTCTCACCTGGCTCTCACCTGGCTCTCTCTGGCTCTCTCTGGCTCTCTCTGGCTCTCTCTGGCTCTCTCTGGCTCTCACCTGGCTCTCTCTGGCTCTCACCTGGCTCTCACCTGGCTCTCTCTGGCTCTCACCTGGCTCTCTCTGGCTCTCTCTGGCTCTCACCTGGCTCTCACCTGGCTCTCACCTGGCTCTCACCTGGCTCTCTCTGGCTCTCACCTGGCTCTCTCTGGCTCTCTCTGGCTCTCTCTGGCTCTCTCTGGCTCTCACCTGGCTCTCACCTGGCTCTCACCTGGCTCTCACCTGGCTCTCTCTGGGTCTCACCTGGCTCTCTCTGGCTCTCTCTGGCTCTCTCTGGCTCTCTCTGGCTCTCACCTGGCTCTCACCTGGCTCTCTCTGGCTCTCTCTGGCTCTCTCTGGCTCTCACCTGGCTCTCTCTGGCTCTCTCTGGCTCTCTCTGGCTCTCACCTGGCGCTCTCTGGCTCTCTCTGGCTCTCACCTGGCTCTCTCTGGCTCTCTCTGGCTCTCACCTGGCTCTCTCTGGCTCTCACCTGGCTCTCTCTGGCTCTCTCTGGCTCTCTCTGGCTCTCACCTGGCGCTCTCTGGCTCTCTCTGGCTCTCTCTGGCTCTCACCTGGCTCTCACCTGGCTCTCACCTGGCCTCTCACCTGGCTCTCTCTGGCTCTCACCTGGCTCTCACCTGGCTCTCTCTGGCTCTCTCTGGCTCTCACCTGGCTCTCACCTGGCTCTCACTGGCTCTCACCTGGCTCTCTCTGGCTCTCACCTGGCTCTCTCTGGCTCTCCCCTGCTCTCTCTGGCTCTCTCTGGCTCTCACCTGGCTCTCTCTGGCTCTCACCTGGGCTCTCTGGCTCTCTCTGGCTCTCTCTGGCTCTCACCTGGCGCTCTCTGGCTCTCACCTGGCTCTCACCTGGCTCTCACCTGGCTCTCTCTGGCTCTCTCTGGCTCTCTCTCTGGCTCTCACCTGGCTCTCACCTGGCTCTCACCTGGCTCTCTCTGGCTCTCTCTGGCTCTCACCTGGCTCTCTCTGGCTCTCACCTGGCTCTCTCTGGCTCTCTCTGGCTCTCACCTGGCTCTCTCTGGCTCTCACCTGGCTCTCTCTGGCTCTCTCTGGCTCTCCTGGCTCTCACCTGGCTCTCTCTGGCTCTCTCTGGCTCTCTCTGGCTCTCTCTGGCTCTCACCTGGCTCTCTCTGGCTCTCTCTGGCTCTCTCTGGCTCTCACCTGGCTCTCTCTGGCTCTCACCTGGCTCTCTCTGGCTCTCACCTGGCTCTCTCTGGCTCTCTCTGGCTCTCTCTGGCTCTCACCTGGCTCTCACCTGGCTCTCACCTGGCTCTCACCTGGCTCTCTCTGGCTCTCTCTGGCTCTCACCTGGCTCTCTCTGGCTCTCACCTGGCTCTCACCTGGCTCTCTCTGGCTCTCACCTGGCTCTCTCTGGCTCTCTCTGGCTCTCTCTGGCTCTCACCTGGCTCTCACCTGGCTCTCACCTGGCTCTCACACTGGCTCTCACCTGGCTCTCACCTGGCTCTCACCTGGCTCTTCTCTGGCTCTCACCTGGCTCTCTCTGGCTCTCTCTGGCTCTCTCTGGCTCTCTCTGGCTCTCACCTGCTCTCACCTGGCTCTCACCTGCGCTCTTCTGGGTCTCACCTGGCTCTCTCTGGCTCTCTCTGGCTCTCTCTGGCTCTCTCTGGCTCTCACCTGGCTCTCTCTGGCTCTCTCTGGCTCTCACCTGGCTCTCTCTGGCTCTCTCTGGCTCTCTCTGGCTCTCACCTGGCGCTCTCTGGCTCTCTCTGGCTCTCACCTGGCTCTCTCTGGCTCTCTCTGGCTCTCTCCTGGCTCTCACCTGGCTCTCATCTGGCTCTCTCTGGCTCTCACCTGGCTCTCTCTGGCTCTCTCTGGCTCTCTCTGGCTCTCTCTGGCTCTCACCTGGCGCTCTCTGGCTCTCTCTGGCTCTCTCTGGCTCTCACCTGGCTCTCACCTGGCTCTCACCTGGCTCTCTCTGGCTCTCACCTGGCTCTCTCTGGCTCTCTCTGGCTCTCTCTGGCTCTCACCTGGCTCTCACCTGGCTCTCACCTGGCTCTCACCTGGCTCTCACCTGGCTCTCTCTGGCTCTCACCTGGCTCTCACCTGGCTCTCACCTGGCTCTCTCTGGCTCTCACCTGGCTCTCTCTGGCTCTCTCTGGCTCTCTCTGGCTCTCACCTGGCTCTCTCTGGCTCTCAACCTGGCTCTCTCTGGCTCTCTCTGGCTCTCTCTGGCTCTCTCTGGCTCTCACCTGACTCTCTCTGGCTCTCTCTGGCTCTCTCTGGCTCTCACCTGGCGCTCTCTGGCTCTCTCTGGCTCTCTCTGGCTCCTCACCTGGCGCTCTCTGGCTCTCACCTGGCTCTCACCTGGCTCTCACCTGGCTCTCTCTGGCTCTCTCTGGCTCTCTCTGGCTCTCACCTGGCTCTCTCTGGCTCTCACCTGGCTCCCTCTGGCTCTCTCTGGCTCTCTCTGGCTCTCTCTGGCTCTCTCTGGCTCTCACCTGGCTCTCACCTGGCTCTCACCTGGCTCTCTCTGGCTCTCTCTGGCTCTCTCTGGCTCTCTCTGGCTCTCACCTGGCGCTCTCTGGCTCTCACCTGGCTCTCACCTGGCTCTCACCTGGCTCTCTCTGGCTCTCTCTGGCTCTCTCTGGCTCTCTCGGCTCTCACCTGGCTCTCACCTGGCTCTCACCTGGCTCTCTCTGGCTCTCTCTGGCTCTCTCTGGCTCTCACCTGGCTCTCTCTGGCTCTCTCTGGCCCTCTCTGGCTCTCTCTGGCTCTCACCTGGCGCTCTCTGGCTCTCTCTGGCTCTCACCTGGCTCTCTCTGGCTCTCTCTGGCTCTCTCTGGCTCTCTCTGGCTCTCTCTGGCTCTCTCTGGCTCTCACCGGCTCTCTCTGGCTCCACCTGGCTCTTCTGCTGGCTCTCTCTGGCTCTCACCTGCCTCTCTCTGGCTCTCTCGGCTCTCTCTGGCTCTCACCGGCTCTCACCTTGCTCTCTCTGGCTCTCACCGGCTCTCACCTGGCGATCTGTCAGGTGCAGGACGTCTTCTTGTAGGACAGGATGTCAAAGGCCACTGCCTTCCACACAGCGTGTCCCAGCAGGTCTCCCACCTTCTTCTTCTTTGTGATGATGACCGATACATGCCTTCAACGCCGGGAGGGAGGCTCAGAAAGGGGCGGAGCTCAGCAGTCCGCCGCAGGCCTCTTCCACTCACCGGCCACCAGACGATGGTTCCCATGAGGCCGCAGATGGGCCGGCTGTCAGCTGATGAGGGGACGTCTCTCCTCAACTAAAACCCAACGTCAACACAACATGCAGTGACACAGAGACACCCTGCGATCAGCACAAAACACACTCCTGCTCTTCATGGCCCAGAAACTCTGGCGCTCTGAGGATCTGCTGCAGTTCATACAGCAAACTCAATGCAACAGTTTCACTAAATACACTAAAGGTCAAACACTGAGTCCCCACCGCTCTGACCTCCACTCTGACCTCGCGTCAACCTTCCTCTGGACAGGTCTAGCATTACGCTGTAGTGTAGTAGCTGCACTGCACTGCACGCACCGCAGGACCCTGCCAATGCCCGCCGCGGGGAGCAGGACTCCCACACATTCTGACACTCTGCCGAGCGTTCGCACAGCGCGCCAACCTGTGAGGCTCATTTCAGTGGACACTCTGTCGATGGCCAGGACGTCCTCGGCGCCGTCCTCACTCGCCTGGATGAAGAACTTCTCTGGTGTGGTGCGCCTGGCGACGGAAAGACACGAGAGTCCACCGACGTGAAGGCAAGCAGAGGGGCACAGGAAGAACATGCAGACTTCACAGCGATCAGACCGTCAGCCTCTGAGTGTGAGGTGACGGGGATGGAGCGGTGCAGGAGGTGCATGCTGGGATGGAGCGGTGCAGGAGGTGCATGCTGGGATGGAGCGGTGCAGGAGGTGCATGCTGGGAAGACTTTCTCACAGTGCGGCTTTAGCCATGGAGACTGCCCTCCCTCTGAGGGATGCTCAGGCAGTCAGGAGTCTAGTGTGACCACGATGGTGAACTGAAGCAGTTCTGTGTGAACTGCGTGGCACGTGGCGCTCAGGAAGCAGGGTATTGACCTCTGTGCTCACAGGAACTCCACAAACATCAGCTTCATGTCTGGAAGCCGACCTGAGGAGTTTAGGAGTCCAAATCCAGCTGAGCCAACGCGCGAGGCAGAGTCTGGTGCCAGAGCGGCCATCAGACCGAACCGACTCAGAACCCAGCGGACCCGGAATCACAGGGTTGCTGGTTCTAGTCCAGGACCGCAAACAAGAATCCAGCGAACAGAGAACGAGTGATCAAAGTGAGCTTAGCTTCAGCTGCTAACAGCTGTTCGTGTTCTCCACGCGCCCGGCGGGGAGCAGCTGAGGGGGCGGGGCTCGGAGTGAGTTAGTTGGAGTGAGTCTGTGGAGTGTCTGTGGAGTGTCCTGCGGCGTTTCTGTGTGTGTTTTAGTTGTTCGGTACTCACAGAATGAAACTCTCATAGGCGGCCGCCATCTTTCCTCCCGTCGAAGGCTGTGACGTCTCATTACACACTTCCGCTTCCGGAAGCGCGCTGCCCTCTGCAGGACGGGAGCAGAACTACAGCATAGGGAGAACACTGGAGAAAACGACAACAGAAGAACAACAAGACAACAGAGAAAAAAAAAAAGAGAACAGAGAAGAACAACAAGAGAACAGGAGGAGAACGGGAGAAAAAAAGTAGAAGAACAGGAGGAGAACAAGAGAAAAAAGTAGGAGAACAGGAGAGAACAGGAGGAGAACAGGAGGAGAACAGAATTAAAAAAAGTAGAATAACAGGAGGAGAACAACAAGAGAATATGGAGAACTGAGCTGATGTTTTTCTGATGGGATCCAGGTCTGGAGAACCTGCATGTGGTTCTATCTGAGCTGTTCTGGTCTGCAGCAGCTGCTGGCTGATGATGCCTCCTCCGTGCTGCTGGAGCTCTGTGGTCATGAGGAGG